>NW_026391367.1:0-567 GCF_001194135.2 Octopus bimaculoides | reverse complement strand
CCATTCTTCAGCTAAAACATTCTCCAGTTCTTGTAGTGATGATGGTGGAGTATATCGACTCCTCGCTTGTTTTTCTAAAATGCACCATAAATGTTCAATAATATTCAGATCTGGGGACTGTGGTGGCCAGATAAGATGTTCAACTTCACTAGAATATTCCTCGTACTATTCAGTAACTGATTTAGCTGTGTGAATTGGTGCATTATCAATACAATATTATCAGTATAATATTCTTCCACTGCTCAAGGGACCAATTCAATAGGTTTTACTCCACTCTAAACGCTTTGCAACGTTTGTTTTTGAAAGTAGCGGTTTTCAGTTTGAGAGCTATACTTTGTGACCCTTTCTAACAATTCGCGTAAGAGTCCGACGGTGCCTATCTGAAAGTTTTGGTCTTCTTCCGGAGTTTTGTCTCGACGAGGAGGTTTTTTCCTCTTTCTCAAAGGCTGTCATTACTTTCGAGACGGTACTTCTTGATACACCAAACATTTCGGCTGTTTTCGTCACGCTAGCACCTGCCAACAATTTGACCTCTTTGAAAGTCCGATAGATCTGTCATTTTAATGA
>NW_026391366.1:0-235 GCF_001194135.2 Octopus bimaculoides | reverse complement strand
CTGAGTTCAAATTCCGCCGAGGCCGACTTTGCCTGTCATCCTTTCGGAGGTTGGTGGAATAAGTACCAGTTAAACACTGGGGTCGATGCAATGGACTCGCTCCCTCCTCACAAATTTCGGTTGTTGTGCCTAAAGTATTATTATCATGGTCATCATCAATATAATCGTTGTCATCATACACAAATTCAAGCTTACACACACACACACACACACACACACACACACACACACACAC
>NW_026391365.1:0-385 GCF_001194135.2 Octopus bimaculoides | reverse complement strand
ATCTATCTATCTATCTATCTGTTTGTCTATCTACTCAGTTGTTCTTCACCAAAACATTTTCTTTTCCAACTTATTTTCCATCGTCTTTCTTTACATGTTTGTTTCTATCTGTTCTTCATTATTTTTGTTTTGTCTTCGACTTAGCTTTTGCAATTATTATTGTTGTTGTTGTTTTGGAGTGATGTTTCTTCTTTTATTTCCTTCTTTGTTCGTTATCTTCGACTTATTTGGATTGTTGTTTTCTCGTTCCATCCATGATTTTACATTTTCATTTCTTTTTCTCTTTTTATTTTATTTCATTTCATTTTCATTTTCATTTGATTTTATTTCATTTTTGTATACGAGAAATAATACGGAAGATACATAAGGAATAAAATCTGGTGGT
>NW_026391364.1:0-263 GCF_001194135.2 Octopus bimaculoides | reverse complement strand
GTGTGTATATAGAGACGTGTATACATTATATGTATATATACTTACATACAGGTATACACGTAATTTTGCATATATACATGCACTTGTAAACATAGATATATGCACTCACTTATTCATACATACATATATACATTCCTACATACATATACGTACGCATATAAATATATTCACACATATATATATGTGTACGTATATCAATATATATACCCATATGTATACATATAACAAAGATGCATAAATCAGTGTTTATACATGTATATATA
>NW_026391363.1:0-585 GCF_001194135.2 Octopus bimaculoides | reverse complement strand
TATATATATTCTTTTATTCTTTTACTCGTTTCAGTCATTTGACTGCGGCCGTGCTGCAGCACCACCTTTGGTCGAGCGGATCAACCCCAGAAATTTATTTATGTAAGTCTAGTACTTATTCTATCGGTCACTTTTGCCGAACAGCTAAGTTACAGGGATTTAAACACATCAGCATCGGTTGTGGATCGATGGTGGAGGGGACAAACACAGACACACAAATACATACATATACACATAAACGTATATATACGACGGGCTTCTTTCAGTTTCCGTCTATCAAATCCACTCACAAGGCTTTGGTCGGCCCCAGGCTGTATAGTGATAGATAGATAGATAGATAGATAGATATATAGATAGATATATATAGATAGATAGATAGTTATTGATCTTATAAATATTCTTATCTATATACACAAGGGACACATGCACATACGTATACACGTTAGAAGTTTTGTGATTGGATTTCGTTATTTTTTATCTCTTCACTGTGATAAGATAAGCCAATTCACATTTGGCCAGATTGCAGTTTAGGTTATTGTGTTTCTTCTGGGCAGAGACATATTCTAAAGTTCAGCAGGTCCACCT
>NW_026391362.1:0-247 GCF_001194135.2 Octopus bimaculoides | reverse complement strand
ATGTGCGTGTGGATGTGTGTTTGTATATGTCTATGTGTCTGTGTACGTGTTTGAAGAGTGCGTATGGATGTGTGTGGATATGTGTGTGCGTTTGTGCATGGATGTGTATATACGTATACACACACATACACACACTGTGGTCGTGTGCGAGTTTGCGTGTATGTGTATACACATATGTCTCTGTGTATATGTGTATGTGTATGTATGTATGTATGTATGTATGTATGTACTATGTATGTATGTATGT
>NW_026391361.1:0-211 GCF_001194135.2 Octopus bimaculoides | reverse complement strand
ATATGTACATATATATAAATTTATGTGTGTGTGTGTGTATATATATATATCATTGTTTTTTGCTCTAAATGAGTAGGTAGACAACCAACAACTGATGAAGGGTCCTTTCTGTGTTTACACGTCCTGTTTTCCATTTTTTTTCTCGTTGTTTACATATTTCATTTTATTTGCACCATCGGTGACATCCTATATCCATATATGCATGGATATA
>NW_026391360.1:0-274 GCF_001194135.2 Octopus bimaculoides | reverse complement strand
TTCTCTTACCTTTTTGGTGCACCTGTCTTATGTGCAAATAATAAGCATCCAGTTCAAATAATAAGTATCCAGTAATTTCCACAATTCTTATACTTTTATATTTTGTGGTATATACACATTTTTCAATAATTTTACATTTTGCTGAACTTAGCTGTTGATTAATTAAAAAGTTAGAGTTATTATATGAAACCAGTGTAAATTGATGAGTTTTCAAATCTAATAGAAACACATAAAGTGTTAGCAATGTGTGTAACAAAAGGGTTAAAAATTGGGG
>NW_026391359.1:0-283 GCF_001194135.2 Octopus bimaculoides | reverse complement strand
ATGCTGATGATGATGATGGTGGTGGTGGTGGTGGTGGTGATGATGATGATTTCACCTAATATAGCAATACTAATAATTTGTTAGAGCTCAATGAAGTTGTGTGTGTGTGTGTGTGTATGCTGGCGTGTGTGTGTGTTTGTGTGTGTGTTGACAATACTACAGATAGTTTAGATAACTATATATCTTTAAATATTTTAGTGACCACAACGATGCACACCCTAAATAAATATTAATGTTGTTGTTGTTGGCACTCCGTCGCTTACGACATTGAGGGTTCCAGTTG
>NW_026391358.1:0-298 GCF_001194135.2 Octopus bimaculoides | reverse complement strand
TATATATATATATATATATATATATATACAAATATACATACATATATACACGCATATATATACTTATATGTATGAATATATATATATACACACATATATATATACATATATATATGCGTATATGTATGCATATATGTGAATATACATACATAACTATACATGTTATTATATGTATGTATGTAGGTACGTATGTATGTATGTATGTACGTATATGTATATGTATATATATATACATATATTTACATATCCATATATATATATGTATATATATATATATATATATTTATGTATATATATG
>NW_026391357.1:0-344 GCF_001194135.2 Octopus bimaculoides | reverse complement strand
GACCGCGAGTCCGCTGCCCTAACCACTGGGCCATTGCACCTCCACAATGTTTCTAGTATTACTGAGGGAATGTAACTGAAGGATCAAATTATTCAATGTATTTCACTCCTTCTTCTGTTGTTATTGTGATTGTTACTATGGCTGGTTATCCATATTAACAGATTATTGGTGATAAAGTAGTCGGTCATACAAGAACAATTTGATGTGGCTCTAATAGGTGCATTCATAGTTTGAAAAGTTTTCCGAATTTAGTATTTCCTTTCTTTCCCTGTATCTCTGTCTCTCTATGTCAATATCGACTCACCAACCATCTCTCTCTCTCTCTCTCTCTCTCTCTCTCTCTC
>NW_026391356.1:0-741 GCF_001194135.2 Octopus bimaculoides | reverse complement strand
ATTTTATTACTAATTGACGATTCCCTGCCCTGCATATCTATCTATATATAAATATATATATATATCTTATATATATAACACATAATAATTATATATTGTTTATTATTTTATAGTTTAACTTGTTTCAGTCATTTAACTGTGGCCATGCTGGAGCACCGCTTTGATGTTGTTTTAGTCGAACAAATCGACCCCAGTACTTTTTTAAAGCCTAATACTTATTCTATCGGTCTGTTTTGCTGGGCCTGAAGTGGTGATAGGGGGGTGGGACAAATACTCACACAAATACATATATACATTTATATACGATGGGTTCCTCTCAGTCTTCATCTACCAAATCCACTCACAAGGCTTTGGTCGACCCGAAGCTATAGTAGAAGACACTCGTGCAAGGTGCCATGCAGTGGAACTGAACCCGGAACCATGTGGTTAGGAAGCTGCTTACCACGTACCCTAAGTTTCATTCAGTTTCCATCTCTTAATTTCATTCACAAGGGTTTGGTCGCCAAGGGTTTTAGGAGAGGACACTTACCCAAGGGTCCAAATAGTAGGAGCGAACTGGGGAGCATGTGCTTAGGAAACAGAATTCTTACCATTCTGTTATGCATCTAATTAAGGCAAATGCATTATAGAATATATGTATACATAATACATCAAATATATATCCTTAAGAATATATTTAACATATATAAGAAACTCATCGCATATATATGTGTGTGTGTGAATGTGTGTGTGTGTGTGTGT
>NW_026391355.1:0-407 GCF_001194135.2 Octopus bimaculoides | reverse complement strand
ATATATATATATATATATATATATATATATATACCCCTTACTCCATCGATGAGATGCTGGTCCATTGCAAGGTTACTTATTTTTGCCAGCTGTGTAGACTGGAGCAATGTGAAATGAATTGTTTAGCTCGAGAACACATCACAGTGACTGGTCCAAGAATTGAAACCACAATCTTATGATCATGAGTGCAATACCCTGACCATTCAGCCACATGCTTCCACTTGTGTATATATACACGTCTATTTATATGTGTATGTATATGCATCCATGCATATTTGTATGTATATGTATGGGTGTATATGTGTATATAAATATATATACGTATATGTATTTTATATATATATGTATGTTTGTATATTTATATATATGTACATATTTAATTAATATATTTAATTACATATACATAT
>NW_026391354.1:0-387 GCF_001194135.2 Octopus bimaculoides | reverse complement strand
CAATAATATATAAAAAAATAAATATACCCATACATTATATTGTCTTTGATATATATATATCATCGGAGCTTCGGTGATACTCAAGCACTCAACTCTGAGTGTGTTGCCTCTTATTGCAGAACCAACAGTAAGCTAACGAAGCTCATAACATAATTTCTTTATTCCTTTGTCATCTCATTTTCTTATCGCTTTGTACTCGACCGACGCTACGTTCCGAGGCATATCTATACTGAGTTCTAACACCAGGTTATTAATATCGCAATGTTTAAGTGAAATATTAATATTAATATTAATATATATATATATATATAAATGTTCTATATTATACACAGCCTTGTTTTTTTTAATCTCATTACGAAAAGTAAATCCTTATATTCACACGCTGAT
>NW_026391353.1:0-209 GCF_001194135.2 Octopus bimaculoides | reverse complement strand
TATTCGTTTATTTACTTATTTATTCTCTCGAATTCTCTTTCTTCTGGATACATACACACACACATACATATACACGTATACATATATATATATACATGTATATATACAATTTTTATGAATATCTATCTATCTATTTGCATACATACATACAAACACACACACATATGTATATATATATATGTGTGTGTGTGTGTATATACATACATATA
>NW_026391352.1:0-308 GCF_001194135.2 Octopus bimaculoides | reverse complement strand
ATATATATATATATATATTGTGGTTTTCTGGCACAAAGCAAAGCAGGCCTTGCTGTCGACTCGAGAAACCACGGAGTAAATGATCCACAAGCAATCGAACAAACTGAGTCCTCAACTTGTTCCTTTTGCCAAAAGGTTTGCAAGGCATAAACAGACCTCAAGAGAGACATGTGCATGTCCATGGAACATGACTATCGCTTTATTTTACTGAACCCTCATCTGTCATTCATGATGAGAGAATCCATTGTATATATATATATCATCATCATCATCACAATCATTTAATGCCTGTTTTTGATGCTGGTGTG
>NW_026391351.1:0-394 GCF_001194135.2 Octopus bimaculoides | reverse complement strand
TTTATCAGGCTATTGGTCTCTCTGTCCAACGATTTCTCTCTCTCTCTATCGATCTATCTGCGTATCTATCCATTAATCTCTCTCTCTCTCTCTCTCTCTCTCTCTCTCTCTCTCTCTAACCTTCCATTCGTCTTATCCTTAATCTACCCATACATCTAGCTATCTGTCGGCTTGTCTGGCTACTAATCTGTGTTTGTCTCTCAGCCTGTCTTGTCTCCTTACTAAATTGTGTCTGTCTGTCTGTCTGTCCGACTGACTGTCTGCCCAGCTATAAACTGTCTGTCTGTTTGTCCGAGGCATCAGTCAATGGATCAATTGCAATGAATCACTCTATAATTGCCGATAGCTTTGATCAATACCACCACCGCCACCACTACCACCACCGCCGCCGCCG
>NW_026391350.1:0-407 GCF_001194135.2 Octopus bimaculoides | reverse complement strand
TGGCTTTTTCGACCGCCTCTTGTATCCTCCTTATCAGTTTTCTCAGTTCCTGGCTTGAAAACACAAATCTTCTCTTGAATAGCGCTGTCATTTTTCTTTCAATGAAGCCTCTAGCCCCCACTGCCAGATGGTAGTACTCGACAGTCCATCCCTGTTCTCTGCACTCTTCGATTAGTTTCTCGTATCTCTTCTCCTTTCGTTTCTCTGCATTGTCGATGTTTTCTTCCCATGGTACTGTCAGTTCTAGCAAGATTCCTATTCTCCGTTCTGTGTTCCATATGACTAAGTCTGGTCTTTTTTTTTGTTTTTATAAGTGGAAAAAATTGCTAGACTTCCCAAATCCGTGGCCAGCTCCCGGTATCCCTTCCATCTTTCGTCTATCTCGTATATTTTATTTGGAGGCCTGA
>NW_026391349.1:0-274 GCF_001194135.2 Octopus bimaculoides | reverse complement strand
TATATATATATATATCGGTTATCTCATCGGCAGTTATCGACCAAAACATAAACGTTCAATCTGTTTGTTTCAAGGGTATAAGGGGATAGTTAGTCATTGCTTTCACGCGATCAGAAATCGTTTTCTGTGATAAGCTAATATTCTCAAACATTCAGATAATTTCTGGAGCCAAATTTCGTGCAGTAGGAACCAAACAATCTCCAACAAACTCACCTTCGATATTTGGCTTCACTTTTTTACGTTTTTCATTTTTTTATTTATTTATTTATTTATT
>NW_026391348.1:0-453 GCF_001194135.2 Octopus bimaculoides | reverse complement strand
CTTCAGATTTTGATGTCATATAGTATAAAGTTTGATTGTCACCAATTGGTTGCTATTTTCTTTATATATATTTCATAATTTGCTTCTCTTTTGTATACACATACATACATACATACATACATGCATGTATGTATGCATGTATGTATGTACATGTGTATGTATGTATAAATATGTGTATATATATATATATATATATATATATATATATATAAATATATGTATAGATATATGTATATATATATACATGCATATATGCACATATGCATGCAGGTGCATTAATATACATGTATGTGTGTATATATATATATATTTAAAATGCATATAGATATATGTATATATATATAAATGTGTGTGTGTGTGTGTATACATATGCATACACACAAGCACACACGCTCAAATGTACATATATATTTACACACACACACACACACACACACACACATGTATGCATAC
>NW_026391347.1:0-360 GCF_001194135.2 Octopus bimaculoides | reverse complement strand
TGAGAGAGAGAGAGGGAGGGGTATGTTGATGCAAACAGGAAATATAGAACTCAATACATGAGTATATGTATATTGTGATTAATATTTAGAAGTAACAGAGTGATTCAAGATCAGGGAGTTTTGTGTGTTGGCACTTATCAAACTAGTTTGATAAGTGCCAATGCACGAAACTCTCAGACCTTGAATCACTCTGTTACTTCTGCTAAATATTAAAATATATATATCGTTGTTATTATGTTAAACTATCATATATCCAAATTTGTCCAAATGGGGTTTTTTTTCTTCGGTATTTTTGCTTGCAATAACTAGCTCTTTTGGTCAAACTATCGTATCTCCAGCTGCTTTAGATGCCAAGATATC
>NW_026391346.1:0-647 GCF_001194135.2 Octopus bimaculoides | reverse complement strand
TCTTCCTCTTTCTCCCCCTCACTCTCTCTCTCTCTCCTCTTATTTTTCTTCCTATATTTTTTCCTGTTTTTCATTCTTTACTTCTTTCTCTCTTTCTCTCGTCTCGTTCCATTTAAAAAAAATATAATGTTTTGTACCTCCCCCTCTCTTTACTAAACAACCTACTTCCCATAATCACCTACCTACCTACCTATCTATCTGTCGGTCTGGATGTCTGTCTCCCTCTATCTCTGTCTCACTTCCTCTCTCTCTATCCGTATATCTGTGTGTGTCTGTCTGTCTATGTGTCAAAACTTCTCCTTGTATATATAAATATCTATCTATCTATCTATATATATATATATATATATATATATATATATATATATATATATATATATATATATATATATATATATATATATATATATATATATACATACATACATACATACATACATACATACATACATATATATATAATATATATATGTGCGTATATTCATATATATTATATATGAATATACGAGTATTTTCATATATACGCGTATATATGAATTTTTATATGCGTATATTTATATCCGTGTATATAAATATATATATATGCAGATATATATATATATACGTATACATATAAATACATACATATAAATACATACATATATGTA
>NW_026391344.1:0-426 GCF_001194135.2 Octopus bimaculoides | reverse complement strand
GCAAAGAATATTTACAAAGTAAATAAAGCACAAAGAAAATGTTGTTTTGAGAACCTGGATGATGCTTACAATCTGACACTAAAATTATTGACACATTTTAAGACCTACAAATATTTTTGAAGCCATGTACATTCTTCAAATATACTCTAAGTAAAATACATGTTTTATTTTATTATTTTTCCTAAATCTAGAATATTTATGAAAATTAAATAAATAAATACATTTGTCCAAAATCGAATTAGAAACTGCTGGAATTATCAGTAGAGAACACATACAACAAGGGCGTCTTCTCACCAGTTAACCAAATTACGAAGAAGGCAGCATGCAAAATATTCCTCCAGGTAAAATCTTAAACACACAGCACAGAGATAAACATATATGCAAAAGGATATATATCTATATATCTATGTATAATATATATATATA
>NW_026391343.1:0-539 GCF_001194135.2 Octopus bimaculoides | reverse complement strand
AATACAAAGTAAAGAATTACGCAGTTCAATTCAGTCGACTAAATATTCTTGAAGGTGGTGTCCCAGCATGGCCGCAGTCGAATAACTGTAGAAAGTAACAGATAAATAGATAGAGAGATAGACCTGTCTCTCTATATACACACGCATATAAAATCTAAGTTACAATTTATCAAGGAAATAGAAGCGTATTGAATACACTCTGAATAATGATATTTTCAATTTACAATCAATATAGATACAGATAAATCGATGAATAAATGTAGATCTCACAACCTTCACGCCCCGAGGTTACGTTCCTGTGGCGGAACACGGGCGTTTCCGCCAGACTGACCTTGTTAATGTAGTGTGTATAAGTGTGTGTGTTTGTGTGTGTGTGAATGTGTTTGTTTGTGTAGGTGTGTGCGTGTGTTTGTATGTATGTATGTATACTCATTTAGCTGTATGTATGTATCTATCTAAATGGTTAGATAGATAGATACATACATACATAGTTTGATAGATAGATAGATAAATAGATAGATAGATAGATAGATAGATAG
>NW_026391342.1:0-383 GCF_001194135.2 Octopus bimaculoides | reverse complement strand
TCCCCAACTCCCAACACCATCACACCACACCACACACCACTACACCATACCATACAACACATGGCATCACAACACACCACCAGGCACACACTAGCACTGACCAATTCCCAGCCCCACATTTTCACACCTACACATACACACACGCACACGTCAAGATCACCAGCTCTCTTCCACACGCACATACAAACTCTCTTATACACACGCACGTGCACCTTCGTTTTGGAATCACCACTACCTTATCTCCCCTTCTCTCTAGCTCTCCTGTGTGAACCTTCGCCATGATGGATCGCTAGCCACTACACATTCTTTTTTTTCTCTAATTGTTTCTTTCTCTGTTCCTTTCTGTGGAAGAGCATAGACTCGAAACGTTAAAGACTTTTTCA
>NW_026391341.1:715-893 GCF_001194135.2 Octopus bimaculoides | reverse complement strand
GATACCGTCCTAGTCTCAACCATAAACGATGCCGACCAGGGATCGGCGGATGTTGCTTTTAGGACTCCGCCGGCACCTTATGAGAAATCAAAGTCTTTGGGTTCCGGGGGGAGTATGGTCGCAAGGCTGAAACTTAAAGGAATTGACGGAAGGGCACCACCAGGAGTGGAGCCTGCGG
>NW_026391341.1:0-176 GCF_001194135.2 Octopus bimaculoides | reverse complement strand
GATAGATCATTGCAATTGTTGGTCTTCAACGAGGAATTCCTAGTAAGCGCGAGTCATCAGCTCGCGTTGACTACGTCCCTGCCCTTTGTACACACCGCCCGTCGCTCCTACCGATTGAATGGTCCGGTGAAGTGTTCGGATCGCGGCGACGTGGGCGGTTCGCCGCCGGCGACGTC
>NW_026391340.1:0-217 GCF_001194135.2 Octopus bimaculoides | reverse complement strand
GACAAGGAGAGGAAAAACATGGAGAAACATAACACACGTGTATCTATGGAAAACTCACGGCACGCGGATGTGATAATGAGTTCCTTTTTCGTGTGTGCGGTAAGGAGTGTGGAAACTGAACCAGACTTTGTGGATGAAGCTATTGGGCGCGTGTGCTTGTGTATGTTTTTGTTCATATCTATCTATCTATCTATCTATCTATCTATCTATCTATCTA
>NW_026391339.1:0-427 GCF_001194135.2 Octopus bimaculoides | reverse complement strand
CTAATGTCGTTTGGTGACTACGCACACGATTATGTATGAATATCTAAATAACCATCCGCACATGCATATCTATCAATCATCCATCTCATCCTCCTCTTCGGCCTCCCGTTCCTCTTCTTCATCGTCATCACAATCATCATCATCATCATTATCATTGTCATCAGTTAACCTATTTTCTCATTCATGCTATATATGGACATGTTCATGTGTGTGTATGTGGGTATATACATATATAAATACACACACACACATATATGTATATATATATATATATACACGCACATACGCACTAGCATACATACATATCTAAATATATTTCTACTCTTACAGATATGTGTGCATGTATATATATGTATAATAATAATAATTATTATTATATATATATTCATTGATATATACATGTGTATATATGTATATATATATATAT
>NW_026391338.1:0-375 GCF_001194135.2 Octopus bimaculoides | reverse complement strand
ATGTATGTATGTATGCATGTATGCATGTATGTATGCATGTGTGTATGTATGTATGTATCTATGTGTGTATGTATGTATGTGGATGTATGTATGTATATCCAGCAGTCTTTTTTGTACCATTCTAAACGTGGTGAACGGGTGATTTTTTTATTAGTTTTCTTTTATTTGTTTTGCATTTATCGTTGTTATTATTGTTGTTGTTTTTGTTATTGTTCTTCCCATTGTTGTTCCTGTTGTCATTTTTTTTTTCAACTGGAAATTGCGATAAGTGAAAAGACGTGTAAAGTCTGTCTGCTGCGTGTATTTCTCGAAAGTATCCCAACACAATAGAATCTATCTATCTATCTATCTATCTATCTATCTATCTATCTATCT
>NW_026391337.1:0-477 GCF_001194135.2 Octopus bimaculoides | reverse complement strand
ATATATATAGGTTGAGTGGCGAAATGGGGATGGCTAAATTGGCTCACATTAACTATGGTAACTGTAAGCTGGTAAAAAGAACTAAGAAGATGCATTCATCTTTGGTGAATCAAAGTAATTTGGGGTTGTGTGCAAGGTGTCCCCTATTACCGTATGTCATGGCTCCTCCATGTCGAGGAATTTTTTATTGTTCTTGTTTTGTTCTGCATTATTATTTATAATTAACTATTTTTCTAAAATATTAACTGATATAAATGTTGGTTAGCTGGTTAGTTAATTTCACTATACATCGTACAAGGAAAGGGGGAGAAAGAGTAAAAGGGATGTATGTGAAGAATTGCAAGATACGTACACAGAAGGCAATGTGTAAATGAAAGGTTTGCACGTAGACAATGAGGGAGAAAAACCATTTAACAGAAGAGAAAGCAGAGAAGGAAAAGTAGAGGAGAATATTAATATATACATACATATATATAT
>NW_026391336.1:0-751 GCF_001194135.2 Octopus bimaculoides | reverse complement strand
CAATAAATAATCGTTTCTACAACAATTTATTTTCTTGAATTTAATTTAACGTTTTAGGATTGTATGTATATCAATAAACATCGACTTAAACATAAAATGCATGAGTACTGGGAAGTCAAAGAGTGAGTACATCTTTTTGGGACACCCTGTGTATATATACATACATTATATATATATACCAAGACATAATATAATAATTTTTTCTAATTCTGGTATAAAGCGAGCAATTTTCGGTGAAGTAAAGATTTGTCGACGGCATCGACTCCTAATAATTGATATTTTTCTAAATTGACCCCCAAAATACCCCTTCGGCGGTATTTGAACTCGGAACTCCTAGAACTGAAGCAAAAGCAATATACAACAAAAACTCTAGCCAACTACCCAACGTAAGAAACAAACATATATCTACGTGCCTATATATGGGTTTCAAATTTTGGCACAAGGCCAGCAATTTTGTGAGATGGGTTGAGTCAATTAAATCAACCCTAGTGTTCAACTGGTACTTATTTTAATGACCCCGAAAGGATGAAAGGTAAAGTCAGCCTTGGCGGAATTTGAATGAAAGACGGACGAAATGACGCTGAGCACTTCGTCCGGCGTGCTATCAAATCTGCCACCTCGCTGCCTTTACGTACCTATATACGAGGGAATGCTGAAAAGTTCCTGGCTTTGAGTAAAAAAAAAATACAGGTGAATCAGTCAATTATAATTTTATTCAATATATTCCCCTCTCAGATTCACACACTTATTG
>NW_026391335.1:0-574 GCF_001194135.2 Octopus bimaculoides | reverse complement strand
GGTGCTTTTACGTGCCACCAGCACGAGGGCCAGTCACACAGTACTGGCAAGGGCCTCACTCAAAAAGATGTTTTTTTACATGCCACCCACATGGGAGCCAGTCCAGCAGCACTGGCAACAACCTCGCTCAAATGATTTTCTAACATGCCACCAGCACAAGTGTTAGAAGGCGACGCTGGTAACGATTATGCTCAAATGGTGCTATTTGCGGGCCACTAGCATGGAAGCCAGACAGCTGCTCTGGCAATGAACATGCTCGGACAGTGCTGTTAGTGCTTCACTGGCGCAGGTGCCAGTCATCGAATATGGTTCAATTTCGATTTCGATTTCAGTTGTCCCAACAGGTCTTCACAAGCAGAGTTTAGTGTCCAATGAAGTAAAGATATGAATAAGTGAGCTGGCTACACTTCTGGCAGAGGCCACAGATTATGCTCTCACTTGGCTTGCCGGGTCTTCTCACGTACTGCATATTTCCAAAGGTCCCGGTCACTAGTCATTGCCTCGGTGAGGCCTCAAGATTGAAGGTCGTGCTTCACCACGTCATCCCAGGTCTTCCTGGGTCTACCTCTTCCAC
>NW_026391334.1:0-272 GCF_001194135.2 Octopus bimaculoides | reverse complement strand
GTGTGTGTGTGTGTGTGTGTGTGTGTGTGTGTGTGTAGGTGGGTTTGTGTGTGTGTAAGTGATACCATATACATAATTATAAACATGCTCAGGAAGCATAAACCAACAATAGTAGCAGTAATAATATTAATAACAATAATAATGATAATATTAATATTAATAATAATAATAATAATAATAATAATAATAATAATAATGATAATTAATAATGATAATAATAATTAATAATAATAATAATAATAATGATAATAATAATGATAATGATAATAATA
>NW_026391333.1:0-281 GCF_001194135.2 Octopus bimaculoides | reverse complement strand
ATATATAATATATGTACATATATGTATGTATGTATGTATGTATGTATGTATTTTTTTTTCTTCGTGTTTTTCTCTTTGTTTTTCTCCTTATCCTTTCTGTTGAAGAGCGTAGCTCGAAACGTTAAAGACTTTCTCTATTCCCGAGCGTTAAACTAACACATCCTTTTGTTGTCCTCGTCTGTTGTTGTTTTTTCCGTAAATTCTCCCATATGTATGTATATATATATATAATTAAAACTTACTGTATAAAGGTTAACGCGTGCGTTCTGTCGTGATACAAA
>NW_026391332.1:0-337 GCF_001194135.2 Octopus bimaculoides | reverse complement strand
CAATAATAACAGACTTACAATGTCAGCTGATGTGGTTTCGATTCCTGGACAGGAACGATGCGTTATATTCTTGAGCAGAGAACTTCATCTTTGTTGCCACATTGGATATCGGACACTTGTACATCTGAACCACATCTTGTAACTCTTCTCCGTTAACTAAGCTTTCAAGCTTATTTTTAAAGAAATAACATTGGTTGTCATGGCAGCAGTGAAACGTCAACATTATTTCTCAGAGTTATTTCCCTTAGAGTTATTTCCCAGCAAGAAATTTCGGAAATTTACGATTTTCTTTTATTCTCTCCCACCCCAGTCAGGGTCCGATTTCGACCCCTTTTTT
>NW_026391331.1:0-228 GCF_001194135.2 Octopus bimaculoides | reverse complement strand
TCTCTATACAAATTCAAAGACAATGCTAGCCAAAATGAACGCATTAGCAAAAAAATATATTTTATAAGAAAATACTGACCAAGTCTAGATTCTCTAAACTAGCAGCACTGAGACTTTCATATATATTTTTATATTTTTATACGTAGATTTGCAAGTTATTCATAAGAAATAAACAAAAGGGATCGAAGAACCCGATTTCTATTAAAACCATAGGGGGAACAACTTCAC
>NW_026391330.1:0-924 GCF_001194135.2 Octopus bimaculoides | reverse complement strand
CTCTCTCTCTCTCTCTCTCTCACCCCAAGGGTATTCTTATCGATGTATGGATTTAGAGTAGTTGCGAAGAATAAAACAAAGCAGTTACACAAAACACCGGCAGCAACCGATGGTTTAATGTAACAACGAGCCGACATCGACGTGGTGGTGGTTTGAGGATCATTTTGCTGCTAGAAATAGCAGCAAAATCTTTGTCGAATCACAGCTAAACACTTTTTTTTTTTTCAAAGGGGGCAAGACATTGGATAATGAAATCCTATGCATACTACTTTATTATCTGGGGGTGAAAGATCATAGTCGGGAACTCTCTGACCATAAACTTTGTCAATCAGGCTTGACCCGGGGCTAAAACCACGTTTGACATATAACAGTGATGAAAAATAGTGGTGATTGCAGAAAGATGTGGAGAATGAGCGAGCATGTTAGTAAGAGAAACAGACGAAAATTGTTGGTTATTTCGAACGAAGCAGCATCTATCCATCCATTTATCATTTATCCTTGTTCAAACGGAAAGAGCTGCCATCTCTTTGCGTGCCTCCTCGTTTCGCATCCTCTCCTTGTTATCTGCCGCCAGCTCTGAAAAAGTCAGTCTAGCATATCAGCTTCTTTTCTTCACAACTCGTCTGAATGGCTGCCTAGTTTTCCTTTTTCAGTTTGGTGGTGCTTTTAAAAGCTCATCTCTGATCCAGCCGTGACCATCAATGTAGGTTTATTCAGGCTATATTGCTAATCTAATATATATACTTTTTTTTATTTTTTAAGATGCAAGTAAGTCGTGTGTGAATGAATTTCCATTTCGATTTTCTGTTGCTATTTAGCGACCATGCATTCGCTTCTTTTTGGCTAAGTTTATTTCTCTCTAAACAGAACGTGTAAAGCCTATAGCTTTGATAAGCTTGTATATATATATATATATATATATAT
>NW_026391329.1:1011-1148 GCF_001194135.2 Octopus bimaculoides | reverse complement strand
GTTTTATTTCAAGATTTCTTGCCAATAGAGAAAGAGTCAGTTTCTAACCTGTATCCAAGGCTCCTTCATTGGAATTTCAACATCAATAACAGGATATTTTTGCATGTATGTATGTATGTATGTATGTATGTATGTAT
>NW_026391329.1:670-876 GCF_001194135.2 Octopus bimaculoides | reverse complement strand
TTACAGTTCCAGTGATGGCTTGGATCTGTAGACTTCGAATCAGCTTTCTCTTTTCTGGTTTTGAGAAGCTTAATTTCACAAGATTGAGACTTAGGCAGTGTGTTACATATCCCAGTACCTCAATAATTACAGATGGATGGGTGAATGAACAGACGGATGTATGTATGTATGCATGTATGCATGCATGCATGTATGTATGTATGTAT
>NW_026391329.1:0-660 GCF_001194135.2 Octopus bimaculoides | reverse complement strand
GCATGCATGTATGTATGTATGTATGTATGTATGTATGTATGTACGTATGCGAGTATGCGCAGATATTTGCTGTGAGTGTATGTCTGCTTAAGTGAGCATGTTTGTATGAATATCAATAAATGTGTGTGTTTCTGGGTGCTACCATTAGCCTAAAGCACACATGCATGAACACATCACATGGATGACAAGGTAGAAAAAAAGGAAACATGTAACTGGATCAATAACTTACTAAGAAATGATTTGGGTCAGCAATTTTTTAAATACTTCTCATTGTGTGTGCATGTGCATTATATATGTGTTTGAGCCTATGCATGTATATATATATGTAAGTTTCTCTATATATATTTACATATGTGTGTGTATATATGCACACACATATATGTATACATATATACATATATATCACACAGATACATATACACACAATCACACAGATACATATACACACAATCACACAGATACATATACACATACACATATATATGTATGTATGTGTGCATTTACGTATGTATATCTATCTGTGCATGCGCGTGTGCGCGTGATCTGAAGGATCAACAATTCTCACAATTGGCATCTCATTAAAGAAAAAGTCATTTGATTGTTTGAAGAGGAAGAACAGCTGCGGACACTTACTTGTTATTCGATAGAGTTTATCAGCAC
>NW_026391328.1:0-444 GCF_001194135.2 Octopus bimaculoides | reverse complement strand
ATCAACTGGAACCCTCAACGTTGTAAGCGACGGAGTGCCAACAACAACATACCCAATGATAGGTGTAGCTGTACCATCGTCAACTGCTACAAAGGTAAAGATGATGCCTTAGATTGAAATAATCACAGAGGTATCAAATTGTTGGATCAGATGATGAAAGTTGTGAAGAGAGTCATAGCCCAACTAAGTAGGGAGAGAGTAAGTCTAGATGAGATGCAGTTTGGTTTTGTGCTACACATATATAAACTTACACACACATACACACATAGATATTTAAATATTCCAGGGTGTGACAATTCAAATGACACTATGTCTGACCACTTAAAGAACTCAAAGATAACTCTGAGTGGATGTGAAATTTAATCTATAGGTTGAATAGCACTTACGAATTCAATGGCCCATGTGTGAGTGTGTGTATATATATATATGTAACCTCGTGGGCAT
>NW_026391327.1:0-263 GCF_001194135.2 Octopus bimaculoides | reverse complement strand
TCCATACGCATGCACACAGGTATATCATGACTCATACACAATTCACTTTCCAGACATTTGTACATAATTCTATGTACTGTATGTGCACCTTTGATTAGTCGTAGTGCACCCAGAACATTATACACTGTAATTTCAATATTTTTTATTTTTTATTTTTTATACATACATGTACATTTGTATACACATGTATGCACATATGCACACAATCACATACAAACACTCACTCAGAATGACAGAAAATCATCATTTGTGATTATTTTGTC
>NW_026391326.1:0-273 GCF_001194135.2 Octopus bimaculoides | reverse complement strand
GCAGCATTTTACCTAGTTTGTTAACAGTTCTGCTATTTCACTGCTCTATTGATGATGATGGTGGTGGTGGAGGTGGCGGCAGCGGTATTGAGCAGAATATTTGCTGTAGCCCATCTTTTATACCAATACAAAACAATGTACATGCTAACACTTCCAATCAGTTAAGATCAGAAGCCATGAGATTCACATAACAACAGTGCTGCCATCACAGTGCCTTAATGATAATAATATTCTTTTACTCTTTTACTTGTTTCAGTCATTTGTCTGAGGCCA
>NW_026391325.1:0-269 GCF_001194135.2 Octopus bimaculoides | reverse complement strand
TCTCTCTCTCTCTCTCTCTCTCTCTCTCTTTCTCTCTCTCTCTTTCTCTTCATGTGCGTTCTTATTTATCTTTCCTTCTATCCTAGTTTTCATCTCACGTTATCTCGTTTTCTATCAATATAACGCCTTCCTTTTATCTTTTTATTTCATTTCTCTCTCTGTCTTCCCCCTCACCACCACTTTAGCATAGCTTCTTTTTCATTTTCTTTCCTCTCTTTCATTCTTTCTCCTTCTTTTCTTATTTTTTTTCTCCTCTTTCTCTCTCTGAC
>NW_026391323.1:0-520 GCF_001194135.2 Octopus bimaculoides | reverse complement strand
ATACATACATACATTCATACATATATACACTCATACATACATACATACATGCATACATACATATATACATACAAACAAAATTACCCTGTTGTTGATGTTGAAATTCCAATGAAGGAGCCTTGGATCTAGGTTAGAAACCGGTTCTTTCTCTTGAAAAGAGAGAGCAGGAAAAGAAGGCACAGTTGTTAAAATTACAAAGACCAACACTAAAGCCGTACATAAACTTGCAAAAGAGTCTACTTCAGTACAGGACAAGATAGGACCACAGTTCAGCGAAAACAGCTCATTGACGACGGGCCCCCATTTTTTAAAGTGAAATACTAAACGTGCCATTCTTTGGTTCCGGTGAACATTGCAAATAAATATACCAGATCAGTTATTTGATACCACAACTCCACATGAAGGGCTGGCATTTATCGATTATATCGATATAAAGGAATATTATAAAGTGATATATCTTATGTAGGAGTGGCGCAGGAGTGGCTGTGTAGTAAGTAGATTGCTTACCAACCACATGGTT
>NW_026391322.1:0-264 GCF_001194135.2 Octopus bimaculoides | reverse complement strand
TCGACTAAAAGCGGTGCTCCAGCATGGCTGCAGTCAAATGAGTGAAACAAGTAAAATATATAAAAGAAACTATGCATAACTAACACAGCTGAGGCGCGTGGCTTAGTGGTTAGAGTGTTGGACTAATGATCGTAAGATTGTGGTTTCAATTTGTGGACCGTGCTATACGTTATGTTCTTGAGCAAAACACTTCATTTTACGTTCTTAGTTTTTTCTTGGGGCTGGCCAGATTGGAGCAATCTCGGGTATAACCAGCCGAAATTG
>NW_026391321.1:0-308 GCF_001194135.2 Octopus bimaculoides | reverse complement strand
GTTGCTGCGTGCTTCCAAATAGATAGATGGTGAGATAGAGAGAGAGAGGGAAAGAGAGAGAGACAGACAGACAGATACAGACAGTCAGACAGGCATAGATTTATTGGGTTTTGACCTGATGAAACGTAATTAAAATAACAAATATCTGAAATTTTTAAATCGTGACTCTATGAAAATATGATACCATACAGAAAACGGTCATATAAACATACATTTAAATACACGCACACACACACATATTGCAATAAAAACGTGTGTGTGTGATTGTGTAGGTGCGTGTGTCTTTGTGTGCGTGTGAGTGCGTGTGT
>NW_026391320.1:0-318 GCF_001194135.2 Octopus bimaculoides | reverse complement strand
TTTTTTTATAGATTCGTTCCTCTTTGACAATACTCACAGCTGGTTCAGAAGCAAACGAGTTCTTTATAGAATTGATGTTACCCTTCCAGAAGCCAGTCCACCCAGAGAATAAAAATAATGATGTTGTTGTTGTTCCTATCGTTGTTGTTTTTTTCGTTATTGAGATGTGGTGGAGCATCGAAGAGAATACCTGTCCAGTACTTACTGAGGTTCAGGTACTCAATTGCAACTGTTTCTTTTTAGCTTGTTGCATTTTACCTTTTGTAATGCTATTGTTTGATCCAGTTTCTTATTTGTTCATTGCCCACAAGGAGCTAA
>NW_026391319.1:1757-2007 GCF_001194135.2 Octopus bimaculoides | reverse complement strand
GTCTTCGTTCACGAGTATCGGGGTCCGAAACTATGGTACAGATTCTTTTCACTAGATTATAAGGTATAGTAATTTTTATGTGTTTGGGGTCGCATGAGTTAAATAATAGGTATTGTTTAGAATCTGTGGGTTTATAGAAGATGGCTGTTTCGATGTGGTTATTGACTAATTTAATTAGGATGTCAAGAAAAGGGAGTTGTTTACTGCTGTGTTCCATAGTGAATTGTATGTTGCTATTAATATTGTTAAG
>NW_026391319.1:0-464 GCF_001194135.2 Octopus bimaculoides | reverse complement strand
TATATATATATATATTTACAAGCATACCTCGGCTTAAGTCGTTTCGATTTAAGTTGTTCTCGATTATACGTCGGTTTTCAAAAACAAAATATGGAAAAGTAAAAATCAAGTTAAGTCATTTTACTCAAGTTAAGTGCTAAGCGTCGTGCTTTAACGCTGGAAGATAAACTGACCAGGATAAAACGCCATGAGAAAGGTGAAAAAGTGGTAGCAAGTGCACGATCTTTTGGGATGAGTCGGACAACTTTATCGACGATTGTATATATTCTTGGAGAATTTATGGTGGTAATAGTGTCTTTTGACACTATTACTTAATAGTGTCTAATAGTGTCTATTTTTCTGTGCGTGGTGAGGCGCAAGCCAAAAAAGCCCTTGTTATAATTATGCATATAATTATGAAATATATGTACCGTATATTATTATTATTATTATTATTATTATTAAGGCGACGAGCTGACAGAATC
>NW_026391318.1:1336-1983 GCF_001194135.2 Octopus bimaculoides | reverse complement strand
TGGTGAAACCAGATGGCTACACCAGGCTCCAATCTGATTTGGCAGAATATGTTGAATAAAATCATAATAAATTGATCTTCCTGTATTTTCTTTTACCCAAAGTCAGGAACTTTTTAGCACCTGCTTGTATGTGTATATACATACATACATACATGCATGCATACATTCATACATACATA
The DNA here is from genome assembly GCF_001194135.2 of Octopus bimaculoides. Classification (NCBI taxonomy): domain Eukaryota; kingdom Metazoa; phylum Mollusca; class Cephalopoda; order Octopoda; family Octopodidae; genus Octopus; species Octopus bimaculoides. The sequence continues at coordinate 1,804 of NW_026391318.1, read as the reverse complement.
CATACATATATATATATACATGTACACACACACATATATACATATATATATATATATATATATATATATACGTACGTACATATACATGTATGTATGTATACACACACTGACACACACAAATATATATATATATATATATATTGTGTATGTGTATGTATGCGTGTGTGTACGTGTCCGCACGTCCTTGCGTGTGTATCTAACCTTATGACAACCGATGATGGCTTGACCCCGTAACATTAGCCGCTCGGCAAGAAGAGGCCGACAGAATAATTAAGCCCTGTACTCGAATTAAATATTGGAGACGAATTGGTCGAGGAAGTTCTTCCATGCAGTGCTCCAGCATGAGGGCGGTCGAAAGACTGAAACAATTCAAACTATAAAGAATAAAGAATATATATATACATACGCATGCATATATATACATATATACATGTACATACATACATGTATATATATATATATATATAT
>NW_026391318.1:0-873 GCF_001194135.2 Octopus bimaculoides | reverse complement strand
TATATATATATATATATATATATATATATATATATATATATATTTATATGAAATATATATATATACTATATTTAGTAGTATATATGTGTATCCATACATATATATGTGTATATATACTTATATATGTATGTATTTATATACATATGTGTATGTACGTGTGCGCGTATGTATGTATGTATGTATGTATTTATGTATGTATGTGTGTGTGCATATAAACTATTGATTAGAATTCAGAAGGCTCGTGTTTAAAGTCTTAATTAGAGTTTAATTAGATTTTCATAAGATTTAATTTGTTTACTCAACGTGATTAAGAACTTGTTTACGTAACATGAAATTTGGCAAACAACTTCCGTTAGGGCTTTATGGGTAAAGGCAGTTACGTGAGACGTAAATTTTAATAAACAAACTAAGATGTTTCTTTTTAAAAATTACAGCAATAAAGGAATGAAAAGAAGAATAAAAAGAAAGAGAAGGCACAAAGAAACAAAATGATGTAATGAATGAAGAGAATATAATGGGTAAAATAACGATAAGGATGTTGTAAGCTATGTGAATGGGAAAGTAAAAAGATAAAAGTATGAACGAATATAGACTTATGATTATTAAAGGTGAAATATGGCCAGTTAATGTAGACGCAGAAGTACTCGTATACACCCCCCACACACATGTATGGATGTATATGTATGTATGTACGACCGAAATGGGAAGTTTGTGTGCATTTTTTCGCACACTACTCCGCATATATATACAGCATATACTAATATATATATATATACATATATATGTATAAATTTGAAAACCCTACAAGACTAGGTGAAAGCGGTAATTTATAAAACATGACATATGAATAAAAATCTGTAAATGTACAACCAT
>NW_026391317.1:0-375 GCF_001194135.2 Octopus bimaculoides | reverse complement strand
TATATGCATACATTGCATGATGGACTTTTCCAACATTAGACGACGTATGACGGTTCGACAATTTCGTACCGAACAACCGCAGAGATGATTTGTGTATAGTGATCAAATGTTTCTGCAGTCATAACCTCACTCTCTCTCCATCAAATCGGCATTACCTGTACAGGTGCAACGGGTGACACATGTCAGATGTCGAAATGATCGCAGAGCAGCGTGAAATGAAGTGCTTTTCTCAGGAACATAAGGCAGCACCCGTTCTGGGAATCGAACCCACGATCTCGTAATCGTGAGTACAACACGCTAACCACTGAGCCATGCGCCTTAAGTAGTATATATATGTATGTATGTATGTATGTATGTATGTATGTATGAATGTAT
>NW_026391316.1:0-254 GCF_001194135.2 Octopus bimaculoides | reverse complement strand
TATTTTTGCATATTCGGAATCTCTGTTAAAGATAGGAATCCGAAAAAAAAAATTTCACAAAAATTCGTTTTTCAAAGAGGTGCGATTCTGCATTAGCCCCTATACATATTGGTTGAGCCGAATCAATTTGAAATGATTTAATTAAGAGAACACATTTAGTTACATGGCCATGGTTTTAGATCGTTACGCTCTCGAAGACAAGTTAGGTGCTTTATCATGCTACTTGTCAATTCCGGGAAAATTATTGATACTCA
>NW_026391315.1:0-405 GCF_001194135.2 Octopus bimaculoides | reverse complement strand
CACTACGTGGCAACTTGGGCCGATTTTTTGAATGGATTTCGGAGACGGAAACTGCAGCGAGCCCGACGCATATACGTGCGTGTGTGTAGTTGTGTGTACACCGCATGTGTGTATGTCAAGACGGTGCCCCAGCATTGGCGCGGTCAGCGGACTAAAGCAACTAAAAGTTACACATCACGTGTTATATATTTTTTGCAAAGAAGTGTAGGAATGAAAGAAATGAAGTTGAAAATATATTAGAATTAATTAGAATTTAATTATATTTTCAAATATAGCAATACAATAGGTTTTCAGAATTGTATACTATATGGTACTGTATTGTGAATTATGTCTATTCTGGTCGTTGAACATGGCGGCCATGAGGCTATATATATATATATATATATATATATATATATATATATA
>NW_026391314.1:0-377 GCF_001194135.2 Octopus bimaculoides | reverse complement strand
ATGTTTCCGAGTCGGTTTTTATATTTTCTGTTGTGAAGTATTACTTCCGGATCGAGCGCGCCTTATAATTCGTGACTCCTTTTTTTGTGATTCTGGAAGGATATTTGACAGAGTCGCTGTAAATACTGGTTTATATACCAATAAAAGGTAAGAGATATACAATATTATTTATTATTTACTAAAATTAAGGTGAAAATTGATAACTGGAAACCTTTAAATGTTTCTGATCGATATTCTATTTACTATCACTGGTTATCTTAAATTAATAATTAGAGCGATCTTCGCTTTAATAAAATAAAAGTAAAAATAATTCTCATTAGTATTCAGCTGATCTCAGAAATGGACCACAAAGTTTATTTCGAAATTGTCCTAGAAAG
>NW_026391313.1:0-737 GCF_001194135.2 Octopus bimaculoides | reverse complement strand
TAAACGATGATGATGATGATGATGATGATATATATGCACATACACACACACACACACATATATATATATATATGCATGTGTATGTGTGTGTATATATATATATGACGGGCTTCTTTCAGTTTCCACCTACCAAATCCACTCACATGGCTTTGGTCAGCCTGAGGCTATAGTAGAAGACACTTGTCCAAGGTGTCACATAGTGGGACTGAACCTGGAACTATGTGGTTGGGAAGCAAACTTCTTACCACACAGACATATCTGCACCTATGTTGCTCCACCTACTTCAGTTTATCAGCCCACAGAAGATTGAGAAGCTAAGATGTCCTACGGTGAGGTTTGAACTCAGAGTGTTAAGGGAACATAATTGAATAGGGAAAAGCAGACAATCCATTCAGCTAGCCCACCACCATCTTCTGATTTTTTATCTTGGCCAACTTAAGAAATAAATTATGTAAACAAAAAGAACAAGAAATAGTTTCTTGGTTGTCAAGTGCCTCTCCTGTAAAACAGTAGACAACATTCATAACATTTTTCTGTGTTTAAGGATGATGAGGTTAGTAACTTGACCTGTGCGTGTGGGCGTTCATGTTCACACATACACACAACACATACTCATATACACACACACGTATGTATATGTTTGCTGTCATTGGTGGTGGCACCTCTCATGTCTGAGTTTGGTTCATTCAGTGCCTCCATGATTCTTAAACCTATCATATGTACATGTCTGTGTCTAT
>NW_026391312.1:0-861 GCF_001194135.2 Octopus bimaculoides | reverse complement strand
GTTGTTGTTGTTGTTGTTATTATTAAGGGAGTAGCGCATGCCATCAAAGTGACATTGGGGGTACAAATATATACGAAGCCCAGTATACCCATCATGGCTACCCGTTCTAATAAGGGTACACCAGGCACATGCATCACCACCATATGTGCACAAACATGGTGATCTCGTATCAAGATAAATAGCGCATGACCCTGCAGATGGGGGCTCAGAATTTTCTTTTCACGTCCAGCAGCCCATCCCGATCAAAAGGTCCCATTATTATTATTATTATAATTATTATTATTATTATTATTATTATTATTATTATTATTATTATTTATCACTTCTTATTTTGAACTTGACAAAGACAGACGTAAACATCGTTGAAAGATCGTTCACCCAATAAAATATCTTTCAATCGAATCGCGCTCTTCGTCTTGACTGTTTACCTTTGAGAAGAGTTACGTTAATCCTTTTTAAAATATTATCATCATCATCATTATTATTAATATTATTATTATTATTATTGAGTGAGAGTGCTGGGCATGCCATCAAAGTGACACTGGGGTAAAATACACGAAGCCCAGTATACCCATCGTGACTACCCGTCTGATAAGGGTACACCAAGCACATGCATCGCAACCATATGTGCGTGAAATGGGGATCTCATATCAAGATAAACATCGCATGACCTCGCAGGTGGGGGCCCAGCTAGAATTTTCTTCAGGTCGAGTAGCCCATCCTGTTCAAAAGGTCCCCGAATAAGGTTTGTTTAAGGATGTTGAGCAAAACACTCAGGTTTCCAAAGGTGAATTATTCAATAATAATGATGATAATAATAATAATAATGATAATAATAATGATAATCATAATAATAATAAT
>NW_026391311.1:0-704 GCF_001194135.2 Octopus bimaculoides | reverse complement strand
TTTTTATTACTATTACATTATGTAATACAATATTACTATTATATTACTACAGTTGAAATGTTCCCAATACCTTGTATTTTGAATTTTTAACTTCCAACCCTAGTTTTCCCCTTTATATTTTCTATATTTTCTAACCTTTTTTTTACATTTTCTAATTTTTCTTTGTTTAGTTTTTATATCTTCTAATTACCATTTACCACTTCCATCATCTATTTATCCTCTAGATAAGTGTATGTACCAATATAATAGATAAGTTTGTTTACTAAGTTGTAAGGATGTGCTTTAGCTAAACTGACCACTCACCAAAAGGATATCATATTTCTAGTTTATGCTAGCTTGACATTATTTATGACCCCCCACTAATCTTGGCCAAGACAGCATCATGTATGTCTGTCATTTAGGACCTCACCCTTTTAGATCTCTTTATCTATCTTTATTTCTCTTTACCTCTTTTTCTACTTTTAGGCTTTTTCTTATTCCACTTTCTCTTTACTTTTGTTATTTCATTTTATTTCTTTTATTTTTCTATTTCTTCTATTTATTTACCCAATTTCCTTGTGTTTTCCTTTACTACATTTCTCCAACCCTACTAAATCTTTTATATACATCTTACTTTATTATCCATATTTTTTCTTATATTAAACCCCCCTCCCTCCGATTTGACTTCTATTATTTTTGTATTATTATTTGTGTATTTTATATTG
>NW_026391310.1:0-285 GCF_001194135.2 Octopus bimaculoides | reverse complement strand
CGTCTGTCTCCTTGTGCGTGTATGTCTGAGTGTGTCCGTGTGTATGCATGTATGGGTTTTTGTGACTCTGTACTGTATCTGTATGAATGGATGTGTATCTACATATGTGTGGACGTGTGTCTCCATATGTGTCCTTGTATGAAGTGAAGTGTGTGTGTATATGGTCATGTATTTCAGTCTTCATTTGCGTATGTATGTGTGCTTGTCTGTTTATACTACCTATGTACTTATACGTCTGTATGTCTATCTGTTTACTTTCATATCCATATGCCTGCATACATGTGC
>NW_026391309.1:0-393 GCF_001194135.2 Octopus bimaculoides | reverse complement strand
TATATATATATATATATATATTGTATATATATACATATATGTATATCACAGTATCAAAGTATACATTTATATATATATGCATATATGCATACAAACGTGTCTATGTTTGAACGTTCTTATATATGTATAATTTTATGTATATATAAAAGTATATGCTCATGTTTCTATGTATGTAATTGTGTACACATATACACACATTTATTTATATAATTACCTATATGTGCATGTGTGTGTGTTTGTGTATGTGCATGTTCATATATACATATATATATGATTACATATATCTGCGTATGTATACGTATTTGTCTATATGTTACATATTACATATATGCAAATGGTTTTACAGGTATATATATCTATTTATCTAGAAATGTATGCATGTATACACACACA
>NW_026391308.1:0-259 GCF_001194135.2 Octopus bimaculoides | reverse complement strand
TGTCTGTCTGTGTGTAGGTATGTATGCATTTCGTGTGTAGGTTTGCATGAATTTATACAACCACACATATATAAGTATTTATATCTATGTGTGTGCATATATATATATATATATTTGTTTACATAAGTACGTATACCTATTTAATATATATGCCTATACATACATGCATACATACATATATACATACATATATACATGTATGTATGTATGTATGTATAGGCATGTATATTAAATACGTATACGTACTTATATATACAAA
>NW_026391307.1:0-226 GCF_001194135.2 Octopus bimaculoides | reverse complement strand
ATAAATGTTCTAAAATCTTTCACACCCTTGGATTTTTATCACATTCTGAATTTTTTTTTATATATACACAGGCTGATATATGACCTACGTTGGACTCCTCATTCGCATAATCACCAAAACTGGAGCTTAACTATATAGCCTGTACATAGCACTTTCTCAGTATTACCTGACACCTTTGGGTCTTATTGACACCATTACCCCTCATAATCTATATATATATATATAT
>NW_026391306.1:0-329 GCF_001194135.2 Octopus bimaculoides | reverse complement strand
TTCTCGGACGAGTCATCCTTTATCTTATTTCCGACCACCGGCCGAGTATATGTGTGGTGACAACAGCCAAAAGGAGCATTTGACCCAGACTGCCTTCTTCCAACTGTTAAACATGGAAGAGGATCTGTGATGATCTGGGGGAGCTATATCTTGGAAATCCACCGGCCAAATGCTTTCCCTTCATAACAGAATCAAAAGTCAAGACTAAGCATTTTATTTGATCAAATTCATCCTATTGTTGCGGAACTGTTTCCGAGGGGAAACGCATCTTTCAGGATAATAATGCACCAATTCACACAGTTAAAGTTGTTACTGAATGGCACGAGGAA
>NW_026391305.1:0-990 GCF_001194135.2 Octopus bimaculoides | reverse complement strand
AAGGCGGTGCTCCAGCATGGCCGCTGTCAAATGACTGAAACAAATAAAAGTATAGAAGAAAGAAATATGAACTTACTATTTAATCAGTTTCACTGTGTATAATTGAAACAGCTGTAAAGGATAATGATCGATTAGCTATTGATAATATATTCTTATTAACTTCAAAATCTCCCTTTTCTTACTTTATATATAAACGTATATATATATATATATATATATATATATATATATATATATATATGCATTCTTTTTTTTCCGTTTCCTTCTTTTAATTCTAATTTTTCTCTACATTTATATTCTCCACTCCTACTGATTAAATCTTCTGTGTTAACATGTACCTCCTTGCGACAATGTAAACTTTCGTTTAATCAAAATATCCTTGGCCTAAAGAGTAGCTTGCGGTATAAACCTCGCTTGGATATCTGCCACCTCCGAGCTTCAGCTCGCTATGAAACATATGTACCCCGAACCTTATCTACTTCATTCCATAACTCTTGTATTCTTATTCGCATACCTGGCAAACTTGGTTGCCTACCGTGAAATATAAAAGGAACTGTTTTCAAATTTATCGTACTTCGATGAGAAAAAAATCCACAAACTTCCGTCTCAATAAACCACTATTGTCTCTGAAAGTTGATTTTTATATTTACTACGGATTATTTAGAGCTAACTTTTCTTCCTAAATCTCAATTCTTGGAAGTATGTATACACACACACACACACACATACACACACACACACACACACACACATATATATATATATATACATATATATATATATATATATAAGGAAAATAAAACTAGGTAGAAAATGCTAAAGTAACTTCATCATGAAATGCATTTTGTAACGATTACCGGTTTCAGTCTTTTCGACTTCTTCAACAGAGTAAAACAAAAGTGTATTTGTTGTTGGCACTCCATCGCTTACGACGTCGAGCGTTCCAGTTAATTCGATCAACGGAACAGCCTGCTCGTGAAATTAACGTGC
>NW_026391304.1:0-229 GCF_001194135.2 Octopus bimaculoides | reverse complement strand
TTAAGTATCAATGCATATATATTGAAACTGTAAGGTTCCATCACCAGTCCCATAAGGAGGGACCTTCTAACCTAATCATTCGACATGCTAGAATAAGTAGCCAAATTCCCTCAAACCACACCCTGCCATCTTGAGCAAACAACACCATTTTGATAACAACATTAGCTGCATTGTCGAAAATAAGATGAAATGATCGCAGATTGAACGTTTTCATCATCCGTTTTTGTTT
>NW_026391303.1:0-564 GCF_001194135.2 Octopus bimaculoides | reverse complement strand
AGAGAGGGAAAGAGAGATACAGAGAGAGGGAAAGAGAGATACAGAGAGAGTTATGATTGGAAGTTCAGGATGAGTGCCAACACTTGACTTGGTGGAAGGCAATAAGTAAAGGTACACTACATGCACACACAAACACATACACACACACACCATAAGAGAGAAAGAATCATAGAGACAGTAGAGAAGGAGTAAATGACAGAGTATTTATTGGAGGAGTTATAGAAATGCGGATTTTGTTTTATTTAATTTTATTTTAAGATAATAAATATTTTTCTTTGAAAATTAATATTCATTTCATTTTTTTTTGTACAAGAACCAAGAATTTTAATAGAAGTTGAATTATCATTATTGTATGTATGCTACCCAAGGAGGTAGAAGTATACTTTTACAAATACCAGTCATATAATAGGTTACACTCTATAGGCATGCTTGTGTGGTTAGAAGCTTGCTTCCCAAACACATGGTTCTGAGTTCAGTCCCACTGCAAGGAACCTTGGGTAAGTGTCTTCTACTATATCTTCAGGCTGACCAAAGCCTTGTGAGTGGATTTGGTAGATGGAAACT
>NW_026391302.1:124-269 GCF_001194135.2 Octopus bimaculoides | reverse complement strand
GTATGTATATGTACATATATGTATGTATATGTATGTATATGTGTGTATATGTATATATATGTGCATGTGTGTATATGTGTGTGTGTGATGTTTTCTATGTGTGTGTATATATGTATATATATATATATGTGTGTGTGTATATATA
>NW_026391302.1:0-114 GCF_001194135.2 Octopus bimaculoides | reverse complement strand
GTATATATGTATATATATATATATGTGTGTGTGTATATATATGTATATATGCATATATGTATATATGTATGTATGTGTGTGTATGGTGTTTTGTATGTGTATAGGTTCTTTTTT
>NW_026391301.1:0-468 GCF_001194135.2 Octopus bimaculoides | reverse complement strand
ATACATACATATATACACATACAGTTATCTATATATCTATCTAGACGTGTGTGTCTGCGTGCGTATGTGTGTAATTATATTATTTTCCGTCTCTCCATGTTCATATGTAATATTTATTTACGTAGTATTTTTTTAATAACAGATTGCCTCTTTGTTTTCTGGTTATCTTTACTTATTCATGTAGTTACACGCTAGTTGTTTATTGCTGTATACTTGTTGTTTAGGTGTTGTTGTTGTTGATTTTAGATTTTTGTTCTTCCCGCCCAAATATATTTATTCTATGATAAATGACTGACGACAAGTTTGATAAGGATATTCATGCAATGTATGAGAGTATTTTCCTTCCATTGCAATCGATATTCATTTACTAATATTTAAAATGGAATTTAAAGTGAGTATGATTACATGTGTAAACATAAATTCATATACATATCCATACGTGCATACACTCACATACATATATATATA
>NW_026391300.1:0-301 GCF_001194135.2 Octopus bimaculoides | reverse complement strand
AGAGAGAGAGAGAGATAGAGAGATGGACAGACAAATACATGCATACAACCACATACAACAACACACTGTTACTCAGACACAAACACACACTGAGGCAGGCATACATACACAACACACATATAGTATTTAACACAAGCACACATAGACAGACAGACCCAATCACATGGATACACACAGGCTGTCACACACATATACATGAGACAAAGACAAACGCACATACATACATACATAAACACACACACACACACACAACACACACACACACACACACAAGACAGAAACCTGAATTTAGTTTTACTTT
>NW_026391299.1:0-291 GCF_001194135.2 Octopus bimaculoides | reverse complement strand
ACATATCCCATGCTATTAAACACATGAGCTGCATATGCTTCCGAAATATCCTCAGGTGGTAAAACAAATCAGATTGTAAGCTGGTCCCAGTTTTTTTTTAGCATTAAATTTTAGCCCGATTCACTCCTTGCCTATGGGCCCTTCCACTTCCCTTCTGGTCAATACTCTCACCCACCCTATAAAGTATAGTTGCGTGCTACCTCTCACTTCAAATCTATTTCTACACCTACCATTACTAAAGCCGCTGACCTCCTTTAACCGGGAGGGCAAGGCAATTTTCCTATGCCTAGT
>NW_026391298.1:0-327 GCF_001194135.2 Octopus bimaculoides | reverse complement strand
ATGATGATGATGATGATGATGATGATGATGATGATGATGATGAGCAGGAGTGTGGGTGAGGGGGTGGGGTGGGATTAGTATGATGATGATTCACATTTCAAGTGTGTTTGAGTGACATATAAGGGTAAAGTATGATGACTGATAAACGCCTGGCAGTATGGTTGGTCAATGAATAGTTCCCTTTGTAATTGCGGCCAAGGTTTCGGATAACATCGACGCAAATAGCAGCAGCAGCAGCAGCAGCAGTAGTAGTGATGGTGGTAGTGGTGGTGGTTGTAGTAGTGGTGGTTGTAGTAGTAGTGGTTGTAGTAGTGGTGGTGGTGGTGG
>NW_026391297.1:312-422 GCF_001194135.2 Octopus bimaculoides | reverse complement strand
TGCTTCACCACCCTGTCCCAGGTCTTCCTGGGTCTACCTCTTCCACAGTTTCTGTCAATAGCTAGGGTGTGACACTTTTTCACACAGCTATCCTCATCCATTCGTACCAC
>NW_026391297.1:0-139 GCF_001194135.2 Octopus bimaculoides | reverse complement strand
TTACGCATATCCTCAGCAGTCACGGCCCATGTTTCATTGCCATGTAGCATAGCTGTTCATACAGTCTGCCTTTTACTCTGAGTGAGAGGCCTTTGTCACCAGCAAAGGTAGGAGCTCTCTGAACTTTGCCCAGGCTATT
>NW_026391296.1:0-568 GCF_001194135.2 Octopus bimaculoides | reverse complement strand
TATATATATTTATATACTCGTATGTCAATGTGAATGCACATATACGTTTAAATCTTAGTTCATTTAGTTCTATTCACAACATGAAGCAAAGACATTAGAACAGATGATCTTAAGAAAAGTTGACTGACTGCTCTACGCATTTATTAGTTCGTCTCACTTAAGCCTTTTCATTTCATTATTGCATTGACGCACTACATACTGCACTACCGTGGTCGTGTTAAATCATTTTCTAAACGAACGGCGTTAGCATTGGTGCTTTAAAAATTTCATTTAAATTACATATTTAAAAAAAATATTTGAAAATTATTTAACTAACGCTGTAGATGTCAGCTATGACAGGGTTTATTTCAGCCTTCTTCCAGGAATTATTAGCATTTTTTTACTTGAAATCATCGAACATTTTCTTCTTATGTTTCGTTTTGTTTTCTTTCAGGTAACCTTTTTTTCATTTTTATCTGTGTTAAGTTTTTTTTCGGTATTCTAACTTTCTCTCCCACATATTTCATTATTTCTTCTTGAGCTATCTATCTCTCTATCTATCTATCTATCTATCTATCTATCTATCTAT
>NW_026391294.1:0-494 GCF_001194135.2 Octopus bimaculoides | reverse complement strand
TATATATACACATGTATACATATAAATATATACATATATATATAAATATGTATACATATGGATAGATAGATGGATAGATACATACATACATAATATTATACATATTTGTATATATAATGTGTGTATGTATATACGCATATATATATATGTGTGTGTGTATACGTATATATAAATATATAATTAATATGTGCGTATTTATATACATATATATATATGTATACGTATATTTGCATACATACATAAATATGCATTTGTATATATATATATATATTTAAGTGTACATATGATTATATGCATATGCATTGAAGTCTGTGTGTATATACATTATATTTGTATGTGTATATATATATATATATATATATATGCATGTATATTTGTGTGTGCCTGTCTGCGTGTGAATATATATGTTTGCGTTCGTATATGTAAATCAGCATGTTCATAAATGTATGTACGTGTGTGTATGTTAGCACAGTTTATATATATATATATATATA
>NW_026391293.1:0-326 GCF_001194135.2 Octopus bimaculoides | reverse complement strand
AGATTTATATTTCTACATTTCGCACAGGTAAATATTAAATATTTTGTTGCATTTTATATTGCAGGTAGGTAAATGGGACAATAATGGTTTGAAAATGCATGATATCATCTGGCCAGGAAATTCCACATCACCACCAATTGGTAAACCCGACAGATTTTTCATGCGAGTTGTTACTCTTGAGGAAATACCGTATGTGCGCTACCAGGACATGGAGTCGGATAAATGTTCGAGCAATGCTGTTCCTTGTAAAGTTCGAAAAGAAATTAAACTACATAAGTAAGTAAACACATATATTCTTTTATTGTTTTATATATTTCAGCTCTGAG
>NW_026391292.1:0-737 GCF_001194135.2 Octopus bimaculoides | reverse complement strand
TATATATATATACGTATTTGAAGGAAAAGCAGCTCTAGTACAACAAATACATATACTAATATATATGCTTTGTGTATAATCCGGTAGATGCAATGGCGTAGCGGAGTATCTTAATCTCATGTTGTTGGGGCTAAAACACCTTAGCGCCAGCAACGTGAAAGTTACATACTCCGCTACCGCATTGCTACCACCGGAAAATTTATATACACCCACCCACGTCGTTGCCAATTCTTACAATGATACTAGTTGACATTTATAAGGACATTCCATTAATACCCTAAAATTAATTAAATATTAATGTGCATTTACTGTTGCATACCTCTGCCAATTATAAGTCGAACGAAAGCGCATCAACATAATGACAGAATCTGCGTTTTGAGAGGAGAGGGCTGCCATCTAATACATCGAACCTTGTGCTTGACAGTTGCTTGTTTTTATTAACCTGGAATAGGTGAAAGAACGTAATGGGTGGAAGAACTCACAACGTAAAATTCAAGGGCGAAATTCAGAGTAAAAGACCTTAAATAAAACGACCAAAGTTTTGTGGGAAGGTCGTAGTTGATTATCTCGACACTAGCGCTGAAAAGTAACTTATTTTTATGAAAACGAAAAATAATGGCAGAATGTGAACTAACAACGTTAAAACGGACGAAATACTGCCAAAAATTTCGTACGGCGTTGTATCTATATTGCTGTGATTATTATTATTATTATTATTATTATTATTATTATTATTA
>NW_026391291.1:0-205 GCF_001194135.2 Octopus bimaculoides | reverse complement strand
CATCACACACTTATCCGCGTATATTTGTTTTACGTATGTATATATATATAGCTATGTGGTGTATATGCTTTCGTATGTTAGTGCATATATATTTGCATTGCATATCTGCTTCCTGCAGATGCATAACAGCACGCACACAACAGCACATATATACGCTAACGTTATCTATGCATAATAGTATACATCGATATATGTTATATATATG
>NW_026391290.1:0-290 GCF_001194135.2 Octopus bimaculoides | reverse complement strand
GTATATGTATGTATATGTATGTATATGTATGTATATGTATGTATATATAAGCGTATTATGGAGGTAAATGTATATACGTGTCTATATCAGGAAGGGAGAATGCCAGATCACACCATTCTCTGATAAACTTTCTTTGTTTCACGACCTAATGATTTCACATAACCACATAACACTACTGACCTGGGGCTAAAAGAAATGACTACGTTTTCAACTTAGTTTCTCTATTTTCGTTCTGTTCTATATTCAGAAAGCACCAAAACACACACACACACACACACACACACACACAC
>NW_026391289.1:0-228 GCF_001194135.2 Octopus bimaculoides | reverse complement strand
TCATCATCACCATCGTCGTCGTCGTCGTCGTCGTCATCGTCGTCGTCGTCATCACCACCACCACCACATCCAACTTAATCAACTTACTGAAGCTGACGTAATCAGTTTCGAAGCAGGTGATACTGGGGTTGTTTTTGTCTGAACACACTTATATACACTTATATTCTCCCATCTATTCTGCCTCAGAATCTACACAAGTTCTTCTCAGGCATATAACCCTCGTCCTTT
>NW_026391288.1:0-642 GCF_001194135.2 Octopus bimaculoides | reverse complement strand
GTGTGTGTGTGTGTGTGTGTGTGTGTGTGTGTGTGAGCGTATGTGTGTATTTGTTTGTGTATGTTACATATTTTATACATACGCAAATTATACGTATGCATATATATATATTTATATATATATATATATATGCATATGCACACATGTATATAGAAGTATATATAAATATATATCTATATACTAAAATAAATATATACATATATACGCTTATATAATCGTGTTAGTCATGTGCTTATGTAGGTTGGTCCCATTGTGTATACATACGTGAGTCTGTATGTAGGTGTGCTAGCAGTAGTGTGTCTTTGCGTGTGTATGTGTGCGTGTGTATGTGTGCGTGTGTATGTGTGCGTGTGTATGTGTGCGTGTGTATGTGTGCGTGTGTATATGCCTCTGTGTGTGTGTGTTTGTGTACTTAATTGTTTATGTGTGTATGATTTTCATAACATATTCCGACTGTGATTTATTTCTTTACTGTTTCTGCTTTTTGTTATTATTGCCCTTCGGTTCGTTGTCACTGTTGTTGCTCCTCCCGTTTATTTACTTTTTTTATTTATTTTAGTTATGGTTCTTGTTTTGTTCACGTGGTTCCTAGTCTTGCTATTCTTGTCTTTCTTACAACACGGCATACTTGTTTCTTTTCTT
>NW_026391287.1:0-202 GCF_001194135.2 Octopus bimaculoides | reverse complement strand
TTGATTTACTGTGGAAGATTGGCTCTGATCTGAGATTAATTACAAACTAACCTCAATCCACTGTCTGGAATGTGTAGCAGAGATTTTGAATCTTTATTACACCTGGTTTACAGAAGAGTTTGCTACATCTTCAAATATTGACAAAGACCACAGTGTATGAAGAGGAGCAGAAGAAATATTTGTCAGGAATAAAATATAAAAG
>NW_026391286.1:0-365 GCF_001194135.2 Octopus bimaculoides | reverse complement strand
CTTCCTAGTTAACCTTCCTTTGATATTGCTGCACCGCTTATGTGTCCATAACTTGCACTGGGTACGGGGTTTAATTTAGTCTAAATCAAATCACAATATATTACTGGTTCTTATTTTATCAACAGTAGTATATTTTGAAACTGGAACATAATAACATATAATTAAATACTGTAAGGCAGTTTTGTCTGTTGCACTACCAATTCTGCTATTATCTGCTCTCTATACTAATAATAATAATGGTTTCAGCGTAATTTGAACTCAGAATGCAAAGACAGATGGAATGCCACTAAACATTTTGCCCGGTGTGCTAACAAATCTGCCAGCTCACCACCTTTAATAATAATAATAATAATAATAATAATAAT
>NW_026391285.1:0-229 GCF_001194135.2 Octopus bimaculoides | reverse complement strand
TTTCTAAACCTGGTACTTATTCTATCGGTGTGTTTTGCCGAACGGCTAGCTTTCGGGAACATAAACACACCAACACCGGTTGTCAAGCGATGGAGGGGGACAAACACGCACACAAACACACACATTTATATATATATATCCGTCTGTGTAAATACGTGTGTGTATATATGTGCGTGTGTACAATTATAATATGTCTATTCTACTGTGATTTTCTGCATTTTCCTGCAGC
>NW_026391284.1:0-304 GCF_001194135.2 Octopus bimaculoides | reverse complement strand
ACACACACACACACACACACACACGCACACACACGAACATACTCATGTATTTAAATGTGATGTTGGCTAGTTGAGATGGTTGCCACTTCAATTCCAAATTCATTATTTTGTGGCACAAAAAGAAAAGAAGGCAAAAAAACACTTTGTCAATATGCCATATTTGTCAAGAATATCACACCAATGAATTGACTGTTTTTATCAATACCCAATTCAATGTCACAACAAAAATCACACCTGCCACTAATTATCTTCAAATTCAGACTCCAATTAAAAGAAAATAGAAACTTAAAGCCATCCGTATTCA
>NW_026391283.1:0-217 GCF_001194135.2 Octopus bimaculoides | reverse complement strand
ATCTATCTATCTATCTATATGTGTGTGTGAGTGTGTATGTGTATGTCTATATGCATATATATGTGTTTGTGTGTGTCTGTGTGTGTGTCGTGTACACGTGTATGTGTATCTCAACTTGCCGTCCATCTATCCATCCCTCAGTGTTTTCTCGCTCTCTCCCTCTCTCTCTCCCTCCTTCTATCTATCTATCTATCTATCTATCTATCTATCTATCTAT
>NW_026391282.1:0-244 GCF_001194135.2 Octopus bimaculoides | reverse complement strand
AGCCCGGCGCTGCTCGGGATTAAGCTAGGATTATTAAGTGATCAAGTGCTCTGTTTCAAACCAAAATAAGTAACATCGACATCAAATTTGAGCGAAATCTGTTGAAATTGGTTTGGCTGAAAATGGTTTGCTGGTAATTTGATTGAGAAATCTCATAAGGAATCAGTTTATTGGTTATTTCCACTCATTGATTGTTTTTTTTAAAGTTGCATTAGAGATTTGCATAGGAAAAGGTTGATCTGAA
>NW_026391281.1:0-447 GCF_001194135.2 Octopus bimaculoides | reverse complement strand
GCTGTCGTCTGTCGGAATGCGCCTCCGTCGCCGCCATCGCTATCGGCTTCTGTCCGACGTGCTGTGTCAACATGCGAGCTCGTGATACTAGCTCGCTGAGCGCCATCTTTCTCCCGCCGGGCAACTGCTGTAATCGAATCCCTACGTCGTCGGGAAATCCATTCACAAACGCCAGCCGCGCCGCTCTGTCCAGGCCTTCTTCCGTAAACCCAGCCAGCGTGGGTAGTCTACGCACTTCTGCCACGTACTCATCCACGTGTTCTCCCCCCATCTAATAGTTCCTAGTTTAACGAAGGCAGCGTAATTGCTCTCCGTATACGCTTCTCTCAACCTCCGTTCGATGTTCTCCGCATTTAACTTCTCTTCCTCGTCCATTTCTAAATACAGGGTCAGGGCCCTCCCTTCCAAGTATAGTGCCATGAGACTCGCCACATCACTTATTCCTTG
>NW_026391280.1:0-282 GCF_001194135.2 Octopus bimaculoides | reverse complement strand
CACACATACACACACACAATACATATACACACGCACAATACATATATACACACACACACAATACATATACACACGCATAGGTACTTACTCTAATCGTACGCTCGAATTTTTTCTTCTGCTGTCGTCTGCTTCTTACAATCGTCGTCCAAAGCGATATGTTATATTGTATTTCAATAAATCTCATTAATTTCCCATACAACATTTTCATATGACACATTATTACTGCTGAATGATTGCATTACACACACACACACACACACACACACACACACACACACACAC
>NW_026391279.1:576-776 GCF_001194135.2 Octopus bimaculoides | reverse complement strand
ACGAAGAGCAGCGGCTTGGCAGACACGATCGTTAGTTATCTCCCTTGGCATATTTTAAAACATTCTTAATTCGGTAACATATCCACAATTCAAATACAGAAATGGATTTAATCCAACCTTTTGGCCTGGTGCCTACTTAAGAATTTTTGCTTAGAATATATTTTAGCCGCTTAAAATCTTGTCCATATAGTCTTTAAATT
>NW_026391279.1:0-465 GCF_001194135.2 Octopus bimaculoides | reverse complement strand
ATCTTGAAGATTATTGAGTCATGTCTGGCTTTCCTTGCACACGACTTAACTATAGCCCTGGCTAAAGCGTAGATCGAACGTGTACAATCTTTAATCTTGCTCGCCGTCCGCACTTTTCCACGAATTTAATATTGTGATTGCTTGTATCTAAACTGTTACAATATAAAAAGAGGTGGTGGCGAACATGAGTGGCAACAACCTGGAGTATAGTACAGGTGTCGGTGAGGTTGGACTCAAAATTTTTTTCAGGTGGACATAAGTAGTATGATTGAATGGCAAGTTTAAGAGTGATTCAAAACTGAGATTTCATCCTCTGACGAAACTTTAATCAACTTCTTTTAAATAGCCCTTCAAGGAGAGAGAGTGTAAAGAAAATGGGTACCCTATCACCAGTAAGTGGATGTTACTCTAACATAAACACACACACACAAACGCATACGCACACACACACACACACACACACAC
>NW_026391278.1:2653-3253 GCF_001194135.2 Octopus bimaculoides | reverse complement strand
ATATATATATCATATTATATACATAGGTATCATATTACACATATATATATATATATAAATATATATATGTATGTGTGTGTGTGTATTTCTTTAAAAATATATATATATTTCTATATCTATCTGTAAGTATGTTTTATGAAGCCTATGCATATATGTGTGTGCACACATTCATATGTATATATGTACGTACGTACATGCATACATATGTC
The DNA here is from genome assembly GCF_001194135.2 of Octopus bimaculoides. NCBI lineage: Eukaryota > Metazoa > Mollusca > Cephalopoda > Octopoda > Octopodidae > Octopus > Octopus bimaculoides. The sequence goes on along the minus strand of NW_026391278.1, from coordinate 3,044 downwards.
ATAAAATTCAATGCGTTTATATATTCCTTAGGTTAGGGAATTGAAGCGTATCAATACAGCTATTTAAATCTATACGATTGCAAATGAATGAGACAAAGAGAGAGAGAAGGAAAGAGGGTGAGAGAGAGAGAAGAAAAGGGGGAGAACGAGAAAGAAAAAGAGAGAGAAAGATCGCTTGTCTGTGCGAATGCATATTTATTCATATTAATATATATTCTTCTCTTTATATTAATATACAGGTATAAATGTAATTAATTCACAGCGGTTAAGGCATAGGTATTTGTGTATACATATATGCATACATGCATACATGCATACATACATACATACATACACACAAACTTATATGTGTGTATGTGCATATTAATATATATATATATATATATATATA
>NW_026391278.1:1145-2393 GCF_001194135.2 Octopus bimaculoides | reverse complement strand
TCTTCCGATCTTGTGTGTTTGTTTATATATATATATATGTATGTGTGTGTGTGGGTGTGTGTGTGTGCATGTATATGTACATTACACGCAGGCTATATGCAAATACATACTCCTTCATTCATATAATATATGTTACAAACAGTCTGTGTGAGTTAGAACTCGGTTGCTATCGAATGCGTTATTTGAGTATATATATATATATATATATATATATATGTTCATAATCACCCTCATCATCATCATCATCATCATCGCCATCATCATCATCGTTATTATTGATTGTAGTGGGAGAAATGTCAAAGACTGAAACAAAATTTGGATCACAGAACTAAATCGAACCTAATTAAAATCTGTTAATTCCTGTGTTTCTTTCTTTGTATGTGTGTGTGTGTGTGTGTGTATGTGTGTGCGTGTGTGTGTGTGTGCGGGTTTATGTATTTAAACAGGCACATATATAGCAACCGCATACATAATTTATATTTGTTTTCATTAATATATGTATATATAATGCAAAGTTTGTATTATTGTGGATGCATGTGAGTGTGTGTGTGTGTGTGCGTGTGTGTCCGCCGGTGTGTGTATGTGCCTACGTAGTTATGCATGTTTTCATTCATTCATTTACACTTTTACTCTCTTCAGTCATTTGACGGCTGCCATGATGGAGCACTACCTTTAGTCGAACAAATTGACCTCAGGACTTATTCTTAGTGAGCCTAGTACTCATTCCAAAGGGGCTCTTTGGGCGCAACCGATAATGCACGAGGACATAAACACACCAACATCGGTTTTCACGCGATGGTGGGGGGACAGACATTGATCCACAAACATAGAAATACACACACACACACACACACACACATATATATATATAAGGGGCTTTATTTAGTTTCCGATTACTAAATCCACTCAGAAGGCTTTGGTCGGCCCGAGTTTATAGTAGTAGACACTTCCCGAAGGTGTCACGTACTTGGACTGAACCCGGAACCATGTGGTTGGAAAGCAAGCTACTTACTACAGAGCCACGTCTGCACCAATACAAATTTGTCACGTAAATGTATATCATTACATATATCCATTGCTGCTGCTACCACTAATACTAATTCCAACACCACCACCACCACTACTACTACTACTACTACTACTACTACTACTACTACTACTACTATTACTACTACTACTACTACTACTACTACTACTATTAACGTCTATTTACATAGAGGCGTGTGTGTGTAGAAATATTACTTATAT
>NW_026391278.1:0-817 GCF_001194135.2 Octopus bimaculoides | reverse complement strand
TGTGTCTGTGTATATATGCTGAGAAGAAATTTGTTACACTTTCTTTAACACGGTCCAGCAAATAAATTTGTTTTTTCTTTTCTTTCTTTTTATATTACGTTACACATGTTTTTCTTTTCTGATTATCTCCATTTTGAATATTATTTTCTTTCTTGGTCTATAAGTGTGTGGGTACATATCCAGGAGCGTGATTGATACACATGTGTGTGTGTGTGTGTGTGTGTGTGTGTGTGTGTGTGTATTTGTGTGTGTGTATTTGTGTGTGTTTTTGTTTGGAATTGTTTACGAAGGTGGCGTGGCTAGAGAGAATGGCATACCAGTCATTTTCTTTGGAAGCGGAACATCATTCCTGATTTGCTGTACCGCTCCACTGCAGTTTCCCCACTTATTGTTATAATAATAATAATAATAATAATATAAGTAGTAGTAGTAGTAGTAGTAGCATCATCATCATCATCAGCAGCAGCAGCAGCAGCAGCTACAGCAGTAGTAGTAGTAGTAGTAGTAGTAGTAGTAGTAGTAGTAGTAGTAGTAGTAGTAGTAGTAGTTATAATAGCAACAGCATTGATCGTAATACGAATCAGGAAATCTGGAAAGAAATGTTCTAAACGCCAGACACTAAGGTGGTGCTGGTGGTGGTGGCGGCGGTGGTGTGCGGAACGAGACAGTAAAAACACTAAATCGCAAATGATAGATATATAAAAAAATAAAATCGAATAGCATTTATATTTTTACGATATGACTACGAGTATACAATCATTCAGACACGTACCTGGGCTTATGTGTGTGCCTGTGTGTTTGTGTGTATGTGTATTCA
>NW_026391277.1:0-221 GCF_001194135.2 Octopus bimaculoides | reverse complement strand
GGAATCGAACTCGGAATCTTGGGGTTAGTAGCCCGTGCACTTAACCACTACGCCATATGCCCGTATTCTTGTTTGTATGTATGTATGGATATATGTATGTGTATGCAGATTTGTATGTATGTACGTATGCTTGTATGTCTATGTTTGTGTATATTTATGTATGTATGTGTGTGTATGTATGTATGTATGTAATATGTATGTATGTATGTATGTATGTATGT
>NW_026391276.1:0-211 GCF_001194135.2 Octopus bimaculoides | reverse complement strand
ATATATATATATATGTATGTATGTATGTGCATGTATGTATGCATGTATGTATGTATTTCTAACATTTGTTGCAATTACTTCACGTTGTTGTTATTGTTGTTGCTATTCGTGTTATTGGTGAGTTTATTTGTTATTTCTATGACTTTTCCCACCTCAAGCACTCAGTCTTTCTCACTAGCTCTCTTCCTCTCTCTCCCCTCTCTCTTTCTCT
>NW_026391275.1:0-299 GCF_001194135.2 Octopus bimaculoides | reverse complement strand
CACACTGACAAGCATGTATGTGTGTGTGTCTGTGCGCTTATATATATGCATGTGTTTCTATACATCCATCTGTGCATGCATGTGAACGTGTGTGTGTGTTTTATGAGAAGACAACCAACCCTACAAAACACATTTTCTCTTTTTCTGGCTCCAAACGAATTAGAAAAAGTATTTTGTAATGAGAGGTTGGCGTGGGTGGAGGCACGTATTTGTTTTATAATGTGCTTTTTGTCTCCAAGCAATCTTCAAGCTCTGAGCATGTAGTCAGTTCTATTTGAAAAGCAGGATGTTTGTACATG
>NW_026391274.1:0-257 GCF_001194135.2 Octopus bimaculoides | reverse complement strand
GTATGTTTTTTAGGATGGGTTAGCCACAACGAGACATACCAAACATTCCATAGTGATTTTCTGTGGCGAAGACATGTATGTAAACAACAAACAGGTGTATTAGTTTAGCGTTCGGAAGGTGAGAAAGTCTTTTACGTTTCGAGCCTACGCTCTTCAAAAGAAAAGAACGCGAGAAAATAAACGGAAAAAATAAAAAACGCTTTCGTGGCTAGCGATAGATAGATAGATAGATAGATAGATAGATAGATAGATAGATA
>NW_026391273.1:0-391 GCF_001194135.2 Octopus bimaculoides | reverse complement strand
ATAATAATAATAATAATAATAATAATAATAATAATAACAATCCTTTCTAAAGGAAAAGGCCTGAAATTTTGGGACAATGGAGTAAAAATCATAATAATAATGATAATAATAATGGATGCAGTACTAGGCAGAGGCTCTCATGGCTTCTGATCTTATCTGATGGGCTACTTGACCTGAAGAAAATTCTAACTGGGTCCTACCTGCAAGGTCATACACTTTTTATCTTGATATGAGATCACCATTATGCGAATATATGGTTATGATGCATGTGCCTGGTGTACCCTTATCAGATGGGTAGTCATGATGGGTATACTGAACTTCGTATATTTTACCCCAGTGTGACTTTGATGGCATGCACTGTTCTGTCACTCAATAATAATAATAATAATAA
>NW_026391272.1:125-256 GCF_001194135.2 Octopus bimaculoides | reverse complement strand
CATCATCATCATCATCATCATCATCATCACCATCATCATCAAGATTTAACGTCCATTGTTCATGCTGGTATGCGTTGGGCAGTTTGACCAGGGCTGGCAAGCTGAGGGGCTGCACCAGATTCCAGTCTGAT
>NW_026391272.1:0-115 GCF_001194135.2 Octopus bimaculoides | reverse complement strand
TGACCAGGGCTGGCAAGCTGAGGGGCTGCACCAGATTCCAGTCTGATTTGGCATGGTTTCTATATCTGGATGCCTTTCCTAATGCCAACCACTCCAAGAGTGTAACAGGTGCTTT
>NW_026391271.1:0-657 GCF_001194135.2 Octopus bimaculoides | reverse complement strand
TATATATATATGCGTGTGTGTGTGTATGTGTGTATGTGTGTTAAGAGAGAGGGAATTATGATAAATTCTGTCTAAAGTTTTACCATACACATACATATGTTTATGCATATAAACACACATACATATATATAAATGTATGGCATATATTTACCTCTGCTATCTATGCTATATCAACCTTCGCTCCAACATATATTTCCGGGTTATCCCCACAAGGATTACTTTACACGGATTTCTACACGGATATTTACTACTGGAATGAAACTACACTTCAAGTACTGTTCTCCGTTTTTTCAGCGCATCACACTCTTTACCACTTCATACTAAAAATATCCGCCAATGGATATAATAATAGATTACTTTATTTTTTCTGTCTCCGATGAAGAGAAGTACTGAATCTTCCCAGAAACAGCTGTAAGACTCTATCCATAAAATACTTCTCCAACCTTACCATTGCTCTCTTTATCTTTTTATTTTTATATATTTACATATATATAAATGTATATATATATAAATACGTGTGTGTGTGCGTATGCATGTATATATATATAATATATATAGTAGGTTTATATAATATATATATAGTAGTTTATATTATATATATATGTATCCATAAATATGCAGGCTCAAGTTTCGATCACAATATGTATATATATATAT
>NW_026391270.1:0-294 GCF_001194135.2 Octopus bimaculoides | reverse complement strand
GGATAGTTTTAGTATGAAGTGATATAGAGTGTGATGCGCTGAAAAAAGAAGGAAAGAGAGAACAGTACTTGACGTGTAGTTTCATTCCAGTAGTAAATATCCGTGTAAAGTAATCCTTGTGGGAATAATCCGGAAATAGTTGCTGCAGCAAAGGCTGAGATAGCAGAGATAGCAGAGATAGCAGAGGTGAATATATGCCATATTGCGTCCGATGGTATTTTGCTTGTGTTTACTTGAAGAATGCACTTTTTCTGTCTCCGATGAAGGGAAGTACTGGATCTTCCCAGAAACAGC
>NW_026391269.1:0-292 GCF_001194135.2 Octopus bimaculoides | reverse complement strand
CTCTCTTTCAGAATAGAGTGAAGTTTTTTCGGTCTTTCATGTTTTTCAACGTTTCAGCATCCAATCGCTGGTTGTTTCAAGGTATTTGGCCAGGTCCGATTGTGGTGGTTTTGTACGTAAGTTCAAGCTGGATCAAGCCTCGACCTCCCTGAGCTCTGGGAAGGTAAAGACGATCCACGTCTGCCTTTGGATGGTGCATCTTATTACAAGTCAGTAGCTTGCGGATTTTTCTATCGATTTTTACTATTTCACTGGTATTCCAGTTAAGTACATTGAAGCTATAAAGAACAAC
>NW_026391268.1:0-647 GCF_001194135.2 Octopus bimaculoides | reverse complement strand
CCCTTTCCTTCTTTGTACGTAGTTTCAAACCTTGCTGTGAATATCTATATATTTCTTGATCTAGGGTTCGTTCCTTACAGAGAGCAATGAGATTTAATCAGGTGGTTAAATCACATGCAGCAAGGCTGAATGTATATTTATTAAACATAGATATGTTTACTTATTCTCCAGTATACACACACGATGTCTAATTATTTTATTAAAATCAGTTTTCACGAATCATAGCATTTTTTTAACAAGAATTTTTTATGCTGCTTCCTGTGTTTATAGGGTTATAAATATGTAAACGTTCTTTGTAACACAGGAATAACAAGACACGAATAATAACGTGAAGAATAACACTAAATGATAACGTACGAACGCATGAATAACACATGTTAGCTTATGATTAATACCACATGATAACATATGACCAATAACACATGGAGAATAACGCATGAATACAACCCGATGAGCAGAATAACACTTAATAGTAACGCATGATAACACATAAGTTATGGATAATAACACGCGAATAGTACGTGTGGATATATAAGCGATAACACACGAATAATAACAGTGGAACAATAATACATAATAACAGATTAACAACATGTAAATGATGATAATAATAATAATAATAATGATAATAATAATAATAATAATGA
>NW_026391267.1:0-453 GCF_001194135.2 Octopus bimaculoides | reverse complement strand
ATATATATAATATCAATATTGTAATAATAATAGAAAATAATTTGTCTGATTTAATTTTCAGTCTGGAAAAAGAGACTGAAATAGAAATTTACTCATTAAATTATATTTAAAGATTATTCCGCCAGCTGCATACATGCAAGCACAAGAAAATACACTCTTACGCACAATTACGCATGCACTCACAAGCACACACGCATGCACACACACGCACACACGCATACACTCACACACGCATACACTCTTGTGCACACTCTGACAAAATTATACTTCTGACTAACTTACAAAGCATATCCCGTTATCGAAGAGGATCTTGTTCGCAAAAAGTGAACATGTTTCTTTCAAACACAAAATATTTGTTGCTTAATTGATAGGAAAATGCAGAAATACTGTAATGCTAATACGAGTTTTGGAGAAAAAGTGATGCCATTTTATACGCAACATGCTTCCTATACC
>NW_026391266.1:0-243 GCF_001194135.2 Octopus bimaculoides | reverse complement strand
TGTCTCTATTATAGGCATGCATATGTATTCGTATGTGTTCCTCTGTGTATATGTGTAAGTAAGCGTGTATGTTTATACTTGTGCACATGCGTGCATGGGTGTATGTGTATGCATGTATACACTTATATTTGTGTGGATGCGTATGTACGTGCATATTTCCATGTATTTATATACGTGATCTTATATGTGTATTTTATACTAATATATACTTTTGTATATACATATATATGTAAATTTATTTTG
>NW_026391265.1:0-462 GCF_001194135.2 Octopus bimaculoides | reverse complement strand
TATATATATATATATATATGTATGTATATGTATATATTTATATATATATACATGTATATGCACACATATATAAATGTGTATATATATATACATACATACATACATATATATATATATATATATATATATATATATACGCATATATACATGTACGTGTGTATGTACATATTCCTTCTTCACTCTTTCCAACATATATACTCCATTAAAAAAAGGACTTCAGCTTTTGTAGCAATAAAATCTCTCCTAGTTTTACATTTGCCAAACTGAAATGCGTACGTATAAGGACAATCTATATATTTGTATGCGTATATGTGTATGTATGCACGTATGTATTTATGCATATGTGGGTATATGTATGTCTGTAATACGCATGTAAGTATATATTTCATATTTTTCCTATCATTATACAATGCTTTACTTATATATATATATATATATATATATATATATATATATATATAT
>NW_026391264.1:0-426 GCF_001194135.2 Octopus bimaculoides | reverse complement strand
TGTATGTATGTACGTACGCACGTATGTATGTATGTATGTATGTATGTATGCATGAAATCTCTTTACTAGGATTTATATTTTCTGAAGCATAATTCTCTGAACGTGAAACTCACTGGAATTTCATAATGCACGCCATTGTGTTATAAACGTTACTTTACTATCAGAAAATATTGTTCTTCGATATAAACAGTAATATTAATGATTCGCATCGTTTTCTTCACAACAAAATCAATTCTGTTATTTTGACGAAAAGAAAGAATTCATGACAAAACCACTTTTTTTCCAAACTACAAGACAAACAATATGGATGATCGGGATCAGGTGAAATTTCTTTCTCTTTAAGCAACTTATTTCAGTGGCTTATATATTAAGAATCAAATCAAGAATTCACAGACACACACACATTTATGTAATGTATGTGTGTGC
>NW_026391263.1:0-258 GCF_001194135.2 Octopus bimaculoides | reverse complement strand
AACCCATGCCTGCATGGAAAGCAGATATACAATGACAATGATTATATATGCATGTATGCACGCGCACTTACTCATATGCTGTTGTTTCATAAACTGCTGCGTACTGACTGCAATGCAATAGAAATCCAGCAAGATTTAAATTTATTACATTAGTTTGAGCGCTGATTTCCTGTGTCTTCCCTTTTAACCTTATTAAGAATATTAACGACGAAGATAATAATGTTAATAATAATAGTAATAATAGTAACAACAATAATA
>NW_026391262.1:11022-13234 GCF_001194135.2 Octopus bimaculoides | reverse complement strand
TGTGTGTGTGTGGTTGTAAATAATAAACTAGACCTTCGTCTTTCCTGTATGCATAAGGTTACCCGCACCTGTGAATATTTTAAGGACATTAAATAACCTCTAGAATAGGTCCTAACTTAGGGTCAATCAAATTTACTCCCTCTTTTGTTGACCCAAAAATCAATTGGTCTGCTTAATCGTCTGAGTTCTATTCTCGTTTTCCTTTTCCAGTACTTCCTAACCACACTTACTATCAGGTTGTTTAAGAAGTAAGCAACATTTTGATCCATGAAGGATTTGTACCGGATTTTTGCAGAATTTAAAATTTTAAAAACATTTTTTAGAAATTCTCTCATAATGCAGATACAGACTTGCCCAAATGCATCAATAAAGTAACATTAATATTTTTTCACCGTCGTTACAATCATCTGGACCGACTTGTTCGTGTATATTGTTTGTGGCGTTGTTCGAAAAGTTTGGCATAATTTGTAATATTTGAGGTTAATTTGTTGAATTTGCACTGTTGAATTATTACGTTCTTGAACTTTTGTTGAGTGTTTTTTAAACACCTATTTTTCTGCTTGTGGCAGTCCTTTGTTAACACTTTCCCCCTTGTGTGAAGGGGGGAAATATTGTTATATTTTGTGAAAAAAAATAAAACATGGATAACTCGCCAATTACATTGTAAAAAACTGTAAATGAACCTGGTACAAGTTCCTGGAAATCAGCACAACATTGATAAAAATGCAGTCTAGAGAAGATTTTATACAAGGAAAAAAAGGAAGCAATTTTGCGACAGCAGCCACTATTTCAAAAAAGTTAATCAACTGCGGAAGTGACGAGTTAGGAAATTATAAATGATTAATGAAAAGGTAGGGGGTGAAATTGTGATTATCCCTCCCAGTGAAACCACTCGTAATGCACTACGGTGTACAGTCATTTACAAGTCAATTGTTCTAGAAAAGAAAACTGGAAAATACGAGTAAGGAAGCGGTGGAGCTGTGCCTCCGTTCGGTTTGGAATGAAGTGGCATACATCACAAGAGGAGTGAAGTTTGTTACGAAAGAAGTCCGCTTTAAAACGGAAGAAAAGGCGAAACAAATGTCGACGAGACCATTAAAAACAGTGGAGGTGATACTCCTGCCTACTTATCTTGGAAGGCGGACTTCCAAGGTTAAGATAGGAGACATCCTATCCGAAGTAGACCCCGCTTGGCTGGTGGCAGCCATAATAAACGGCTTTGAGGATAAAATTACAATTTTCCAAGCCCTAACGCTGGAATTGCAAAATTGGCAGGGGTAAAGGCTCGAGATAATTATACAAGCAACCCCTGCTGATTTAGAAAATATTATAGAAACTCTACAGGTGGAGGAGACTAAGCTGCGAGCCGCACTAGAGGAGAAAAAGCCTCGTTGCTACAAGTGTGGCCAAAAAGGCAACATTAGGGTCGAGTGCCAATCTCCCCACGAAAAAGCAGCGATTCCCGCACCTGTCGAAAAACAAAATAAAAGAAAACGGATGAAGAACCAAGTGAGGAAACATCTGAAAATGAAACAGCGGAAGAGGAAATAGAAGGAGCCAAAGGTGAAGGGTGGGAGATATACTCCAGAAAAGAAAGGAAATGACCCTCCCCATCCAACCCCACTAGCCCTACAACAAAACAAAAAATAACAACAATCAGAACACACAACCACTCATCTAGACATGGATCATACTGCAGTAGTGCCAAACGCAGCCAACATAACCAATGACTGCGAGGGGGAAAACATCCTCCAAAAAATAGACAGAGCTGATTATACATTATTGGAAAATCGATTTAAAAACTATATGGGCCATCTGGGGAAAGATTTTCCCCTGAGGGCCTTGTCAACGACACCTCGCAAGGTCCGGATGAAAGACCAAAGGAATAAGATGGTGGTGTTACCCCATTTCTACCCGTAAGTACAACGTTATGGATACACTTTATGCTGGATGTTTAAATGCACGTGGCTTGAGGGCAGAATGGAAACAAGGTCGTTTCCTGAATGGCTTCAGGTCGCATAGGATGGATATTGCAGTTGTCACAGAGTCCAGAGTGAGTAGTCGACGAGGGCTTTCCGCACTCGTAAATGGCTACGAAAAAATTATTTCTCCATACCTATAAATATAGATAATTCTCTCTCTCTCTCTTTCTCTCTCTCTTTCTCTCTCTCTCTCTCTCTCTCTCTCTCTCTCTCTCTCTCTCTCTCTCTCT
>NW_026391262.1:5041-6823 GCF_001194135.2 Octopus bimaculoides | reverse complement strand
CTGGGTCCTGAAGCAGCTACTTGACCATTCAAATGTTGATGTGATATATCTCGACTTTGCAAAAGCTTTTGACAAAGTTGATCATGGCTTGATATGTCACAAGCTGCAAAACCTTGGCATAGCTGTTAAATTAGGAGAATGGCTGCATGACTTCCTGAATGGTAGAAGTCAGACAGTTGCAGCCAATGGAGAACTATCTAGGTAAACGCAAATATTGAGCGGTGTTCCGCAAGGAACTGTCCTGGGGCCACTACTGTTCATAGTGGCCCTTCTGGACATGCCCACGGTCACTCGGAGAGTCACTGTCACTAGCTACGCTGATGACACAAAACTCAGGTAATAAAGAATCCTGATGATGTCATAAGCCTCCAAAATGACCTAAATGCAATATACAAGTGGGCAGAGCAAAATAATATGCGGTTCAATGCTAAAAAATTTCAAGTACTGCGCTACAAGCCACAAGTGCCCCCCAACCGGCATACACAGAACCTGGAGGTACTGCAATCCCAGAACCACAAACAGCGAGAGACCTGGGCATCAGCATGTGTAGTGATGCATCATTTCACATGCACATTGTCAAGTTGACAGCAAAGTTCAGACAACTGGCAGGAGGGATACTGAGGACATTCAGAACAAGGGATCAAAAAGTCATGTTGACTATGGAAGACATTTGTTTTGAGCCGCCTAGACTATTGCTCTCAGTTGTGGTCATCACACAGTGTCAAGCTGACAGCAGAACTCGAGGCAATTCAGCGTCACTATACAAAAAAGATCGCCACAGTCCAGCACATGAACTACAGGGAGCAACTGGAGGCACTAAGTCTCTACTCCCTGGAGCGCAGGCGGGAGAGATATGTAATAATTTGCATATGGAAAATACTGGAAGGGCTGGTACCAAACTTTGGCATGAAGTACTACACGAATGCCAGCACAGGTTGCCACTGCATAGTACCAAGGGTACGTCTACTGCATCTCACATAAGAACAAGGTACTGCAACAGCCTCGGTTTCAGAGGACCTCAGCTCTTTAATGCCCTGCCAAAACAATTGAGAGACCTGCAAAACATGGATATAGAGGTCTTCAAAACAAAATTCGACACTTACCTATCCTTGATACCAGACGAACCGAAGGCTCGAAATGAGACACAATTGAGGACAGCAATGCCAAATTCTCTTATACACCAGATGTGCCATCAAAACTCTTGATTGGACTACATCAGGTGGAGGAGAAGAGCCATGCAAGGAACATGCAGAGAGCACAACATAAGGAGGGAAAGTCATGGTGGTGCTCCAGCACGACCGCAGCCACTTGGCTGAAACGCATAAATAAAAAAATATATAAAATTATATATATATAATTATATTTATATACATATAAAATTATTTATATATATGTGTATTTATAATTATATATATATATATTTGATTATGTATATATACCCTTGCACACATAACCCATATATACCCCCATTCACACATACCTTCCACAAACCTGACAACCCATACATACCCCCATTCACACATACCTCACATACCTCCCATACACCTAACACACACACCTTACACATACCTGGCACACACCCTTACGCTCTCACACACATACGCACGCATACACACATAAACACACACATACACATACACACACGCACACACACCTCTCACATACACAAACACACACATACACGTTCACACATACACATACACACACATGCACACACGCACACACACCTGTCACATACACAATACTCACTCACATACACAACACACACGCACGCACGAAAAC
>NW_026391262.1:0-2700 GCF_001194135.2 Octopus bimaculoides | reverse complement strand
GGGGGGGGGGGGATTTTCTGAAATGGTAGAAAGCCGGACTGAATGTTTTATCACATTTAATAATTTCCTTTCCTTTTCTATCGTTGAATCCGGGTGTTGAACAACTCAGTGGGTCATCCTCTTCTGGAGGAATTAAAAGAGAAGCAGTCAAGTATTGGAGGTCATATAACCTGTGGTAATCTTCAGTCCCGTACACACAAGTAATCTAATAGTCCGTTTCTGGGATTATTTCCCCAAACCGGAATGGCTGATGGCAGAATCTATTGTATGACAAAAAAGCGTCTCGTTATTTAGTTACGATCCTTATTGCTCTCCCTTCAAATCACAGTGAGTAGTGTTTTGTCGTTCATATTTTAGGGCTAATGAAATAAAGTGCCAGTCTAGGCTGCAAGAATCATTGTGTGGTTAAAGAATTTCACTTCATTTCTACCACTCAACACCTTGCGCAACAGTCTTCTGCTATAGATCTGCGCTGATCAATGCTTTGCGAGTGGATCTGGTAGAGAGAAACTGTGTGGAAGGCCGTCATATATCCCAACAATGAGCTTCTCATTTTCTTCAATGGCATGTTAATTTTCGAGAAATTCTGGATTCTTGAGATTATCTCCCCTTGTCAAGAGGAGCTGCTCTCAATTGCCATTTGGTAACTATAATAAATCAAGAATTAATTTATGTTATCTGTTATTTGACATTGGTTTATGTCATTCAAATACATACTACTGTCCATTTGAGGTATTTCTCTTTGCTTAATTTTGTATTAATTACACACACAAACAAGTAGATGATTAGTGCCAATGTACGAAACTCTCAGCACATTAGTCACTCTGTTGTTTCTGCTAAATAGTAACACACACACACACACACACACACACACACATACACAGACACACACACACACATGTATATCCGTTAGATTGTTTTCTATTGCCTCAACTTCGTCTAAATTTTTTTCGACATCGTCTCTTTCAGGCTTGGACTATGGATTATAACATTGAGTATCAGAGACACGGACCTTATTTTACTAGCATTATCAATATGTTTATGATCACCTGGCTTAGTGTGAGAGTTGTTCAAAATTATTAGTATCGTTACACCCAAAACAGAAAAGTGGATTACATTGTTTTGGCATTTACATTGTACAAAAAACAAATGGGAGAAAGCGCAGTCATTGGAGACATATATGTTGAATCATAACCACCTGGAATAATAACACATTGGTAGCTGGGGTATTATGTTTTACAAATATCTCGAACATTCTGACCTCTCCACCACCACGAACTTTAACAGGTGCCTCTGCGAAAATCATCGTCTAATAATGTTTGTTAATTTACGTGCGGCAGTTTGTGTATGCCAGTATAACCCAAATTTCATCCCCATTTTACAGTTGGGAAATTAAAAACACTTCACAGGTAAGTCATTTAATCACTTCTTGAATTATTCGCTTTCCTTATCAGATGCACTGCCTACTTCATTATAGATAAATAAATTACCTTTCCTTAGGATTGTTAAGAAATCTCCGTAGCCACAAGCCTTTAAGTTAGGATTAATTATGCCCATACGCCTAGCTACATCACGAAAATAGTTACCAAAAGATTTTTGACTTGTTAAACACTTAGTCATTTTCTCCCCGAGATTTGAATGTTTTGCACCCCACTCACTCTTATTTGCACAAACAGATGATGCTTTAGATATAACATTAATGTTATATTTCAAAGAAAATGCAACGAGTTCGTTTTTAGCATTGTTCGTTTTTAGCATTTTCTAACATCACAATCTTCACACACTCTCACCACCGAAGCGGCAGCCTCTAATTGGCATATACATTCCACTTTCTGCTTTTCTTGTCACATGATTTATCATTTGAGTACTGCTCTTCCTCGAAACCATCATATGAAATACAAGGACATAAAATGCCTAATCATTGAAATATCAACGAAACTTGTAGGAAGGGTGAATGAATATAAATATCGGGCGAATTAAGAGTCATATAAGGTAATAAGTGCAATTCTAGAAAAACGGCATATATCATAGAATATGATGTAAAAGTGAATAAAAAACAGGATATACTCCTGCAATGTCGTTCGGCATGGGTCCTTATTTTCGCAACTTTTCCATTGTCTAACTAATGGACATAAATAGGTTGTAGCTGCGCAGTACTATGAGAGAACAAATGCCAAAATATCTCATAACAAGATAGGGAAACATTATTTGTCCATTATAATCAAAGATGTTTTCAAGAGGGTGTAACATTTATGATAAATTAACAATACTTGGGGAAGATTTAATGCGGCGAATTGGCAGAACCGTTAGTACGCCGAACACAATTGTTTAACGGCAATTTTTCCGTCGTTACGTTCGGAGTTCAAATTCCACCAAGGTCGATTTTGCCTTTCATCTTCTCGGGTTGAATATAATAAGTAACAGCTCAGCAGAGGGGTCGATGTAATCGATTTACTTCCTCCCACGAAACTGTTGGCCATGTGCCAAAATTTGAAAAGATTTGGTGAGGATGCAAGACTTTCCAAACACTACAATATGCGGCATTACAATACAGATAGGCAAAGACGATAGCAGAAAGACAACAGTGAGTCATACTCTCTTTACCGATCGAGTTTGGTTTCCCCGACAAACTCTTCGACGGAGTACGGTTCAAAGAGAATCTATTCATTAAATACCGCTTATATATATATATATATATAT
>NW_026391261.1:0-336 GCF_001194135.2 Octopus bimaculoides | reverse complement strand
AGCAAGGTCGGGAGAATAAGGCGGATGAAGAATTTTTTCCCAACCAAGCTCTTTGATCTTCTGTGATATGTTCTTTGCAGTGTGAGGTTGCGCATTGTCTTGATGAAACATCACTCCTTTTCGATACACTAAAGTGGGTCTTTTTTCTTCAAAGCTTGGTTCAAACACTCTAATTGCTGACAGTAGACTTGAGCATTGATTGTTGCATTAGGTGGTAACAATTCAAAGTGAATTACTCCTTTGCAATCCCACCAGATTGAGAGAAGAACTTTTTTTCCATGAAGTTCCCTTCTCGGTTGTGTTTGAGCTTTTTCCCTTTTACCAAGCCACTGTTTA
>NW_026391260.1:0-746 GCF_001194135.2 Octopus bimaculoides | reverse complement strand
TGCTCAGCCACTTGCACGTTAATTTCACGAGCAAGCTGTACCGTTGATCGGAATCAACTGGGACCCTCGTAGTCGTAACCGAAGGAGTGCTCCTCCGCATATGTGAGTGTGTATGCACCTTAATCCCTTTCTATGCACGTGGGTGTGTGTATGTGCTTTAACCCTTCGGCATTCTGACCTTTCTGTCACTTGCAATGCTTATTTAAATAAATTGTTTTGAATTGATCACTACATTATCTTGTAGCTTTGACAGTTCAGTGATACGATTGTTGCATATTTAGATCGACATTGTAGGGTAAGTGTGAGAGGCTGGATCTGGCTGGTTTGAACATAAAACAGGTCGGAAATTTGGGCCAGATTCAGCCGATTTAAATGCTAAAGGGTTAAGTTCATCATGCATACCTATGTCATATGCACCTGTGTGCATGTGTGTGTGTATGTTTGCCATAACCCCATCATATACATGTTTGTCTGTGTGTGTGTGTGTGTGTGTGTGAAATTATGTATTTCTATTTCTAACTGCAGCTATGGTGAAGGAGATAACTGGCGGCCACAAGATCAAATATCATCCAGACGGACCAACTGGTGAGGTGTACGAGGTGGACTTCACTCCTCCATTCCGTCGTATATCCATGATTGAGGAACTGGAGAAAGTGTTGGCCGTGAAGTTCCCTGACCCGACAAAATTTCACACCGAGGGTGGGTATATTGTCACTATCATCAATGTCGTCCTGACCATCACCATC
>NW_026391259.1:4845-4981 GCF_001194135.2 Octopus bimaculoides | reverse complement strand
CATGCAATGGGACTGAACCTGGAACCATGTAATTGAGAAGCAAACTTCTTACCACACAACCACACCTGTCCTAAATTTTCATTTTATACTCCCATGGTTCATTGTAGGTAGATGGTAATCATGCATTTATTGCTCA
>NW_026391259.1:0-741 GCF_001194135.2 Octopus bimaculoides | reverse complement strand
TTTGCTTAGTAATTGAGGTAGTTTCAAAAGGGGTTTTAAAAAAAGAAGAGATATTGCTAAGTGAATCTAATGAGACTTAATATCCACTACAAAGCAGTATCAATATATCAATTAGATAGACATATAGACTCACCAACTACATGTATGCAATGAGATCAAACCTGAAACCACCTAATCTGGAAGTTAATTTCTCAACCACACAGCCAAGCCTGTACCCATATATAGACAGATTGAAATACATTCATACATTTACACTCAGACAGATGCATGCACATGTGCACACATGAACATGTTTATTATAAATACAGAGCTAAAAGAAAAACCTCTTTACATTATCTTTACAATTCATAAAATTGATTATCAACATTGGTTTGTTATTAAAACAAATACATATACATCAGACAGGGAAACACATACAAACATTTACTGTTGTTCTTCTAGCTTTTATAGAGGGTGTTCACCCTTCATCTTTCTACCCATCTCATTGTATATTTGTACAAACTGTCACAAGTTCAGATAAACATTGCACATAAAACACTTGCACACATATATTATGCTTTTTATACTTGGCAGGAGAGAAGGCTGATATGAAATTTACAAAGAAAAATATTTTTAAATTATGTAACAGCCATCTTCAAGGCCATTTCTTCTAGTTTGTTTTTCTTTTCCTTTCTGCATGACATTTTTATACTTGCTTTTCATATCTACAAACTTATTGTTCATATCCTGGCCAGCTATGAC
>NW_026391258.1:0-208 GCF_001194135.2 Octopus bimaculoides | reverse complement strand
TCTTCTTCTTTTTTCTTCTCGTCTTTGTTGCTGTTCTTCTTCATCTTCTACTTCTTCTTCTCATCCTTTTTCGACTTCTTCCTCTTTTCTTCTTTTTCTTCTTCTTTTTCTTCTTCTTCTTCTTCTTTTTCTTCTTTTTCTTCTTTTCCTTCTTCTTTTTCTTCTTCTTCTTCTTTTTTTCTTCTTTTTCTTCTTCTTTTTCTTCTTC
>NW_026391257.1:0-586 GCF_001194135.2 Octopus bimaculoides | reverse complement strand
CTTATTCAGTACTTTAGTCAATAATATTTATCATCATCATCATCATCATCATCACCACCACCACCACCACCGCCACCGTCATCGTCATTTAACATTTGCTTTCTATGCTGGCATGGGTTGGTGTTCTATATCTAAGAGATGAGGAATTTTGTACATTATTTACATAACTTATATTATTTACATTTGACGGATATTTGTCCTCATCTTGTTTGTTGTTAACACAACGTTTCGGCTGATATATCCTCAGCCTTCATCAGGTGTCTTGGTGAAATTTCGAACCTGGGTTCTCATTCCTAAGGTATTCTTCGATGTTATTATTATTATTATTATTATTATTATTATTATTATTATTATTATTATTATTATTGTTCATCGTTTAACGTGCGCTTTCCATGCTAGCATGGGTTGGACGATTTGACTGAAGACTGGTGAACCAGATGGCTACATCAGGCTCCATTCTGATTTGGCAGAGTTTCTGCAGCTGGATGCCCTTCCTCACGCCAACCACTCCGAGAGTGTAATGGGTGCTTTTACACGCCACCTGCACAGGAGCCAGTCCAGCAGCACTGGCAACGATCTTGCTCGA
>NW_026391256.1:0-699 GCF_001194135.2 Octopus bimaculoides | reverse complement strand
AGTAAATGAGACACATCTTTGCCTCCACTGATTCACTTGCAAAGTGTTGACTAAAATTATTTCATTACAGACCTCCTTTGAGTCTTTTTATTATCACTGGGTCACACATAGTCCCCAGTTGGTAACATTGATTTCAAGGCCTTCCCAGATGAGTGACTGGTTGTTCTAAGACATTTATTGATTGTAAATTTTTTCTGCCCAGTTACCTATCGATATAGTGGTCATTTGCAAACTCCAGAGGCGACACTTTAATTTTCCTTTACTCCAAACGTCACACGTTGTTATTTCAATTGGGTCGTGCCTGTCACCTGTGTGGTGAGGAATCCTACATTGAGGAGTAGTAACAACTAGGCTAGGGTAGCTGACTGATTATCGTGATCATTCGTCTTTTGGTTTCCTATAGCTTTGCTCTCTTTTACAAACCCAGTGAACATATATTTCCTATTTCAAAGAAATTCAAACAATACATATAAGACCCAAGTTAAAAAGATTCCCAACAATTCAACTTCTCTGGTTGACATTAACACACCCACCCCCAATAGGGGCCTTAACTCCCACATTTTTCAGCTCCATGAGCTCCATTTTCAGGAGCAAAATCCTTTTTGCAGGGTCTATAACACTGGAATTTTGGAATGTCCGCATAAATACCAGTAGTATGGGATACATGTATCATGATTAGAATTTTTTTAGGGTGTGTAA
>NW_026391255.1:0-429 GCF_001194135.2 Octopus bimaculoides | reverse complement strand
CAAATACACACACACACATATAGATAGATAGATAGATAGATAGATAGATAAACAGACAGACAGCAGACAGATATAGATTGGCTTGGAAAGGAGTGATCCATGGCAGTAGTAAACCATTTGAAACATGGAGAATCGAATGCTTCATGTTGGAATGAACACTTAATAAAACAGGATTTGACTCCAACACCAGGCATTTTTCTGCTTGACAATGTTTGTAATATCTTTTGTGGGCTGTTATTTCTTCAAAGCGAGACTTGCTAGTTATATGAGATCTCATGACTGCATTTACTAGTTGAAGAGATGGCCTTCTTCTGCAAAGAGGTGGCAATCATGACATATACAATGTGTGTGTGTGTGTATAGTATATATGTGTGTGTGCGTATATATGTACACACTCACACACACATATACAAATATATATATATATAT
>NW_026391254.1:315-863 GCF_001194135.2 Octopus bimaculoides | reverse complement strand
AGTACGTACGTTTCGTACAAGCTCCATTTATTCATGTAGTGAGAACACCAACTGCAAATCAACCATAGAGACAACGAGAAAGAATATTAGGAAATTCTTTAAAAACTTTAACCTTAGCATTACTTTTGAATATGGCACTAAAATCGTTAACTTTCTTGATACCACTCTTAATATTAGCTCTAAATTGCACTATCCCTATAGAAAAGAAAATGAAGTTACTAAATATGTAAATAGATCATCGAATCCCCCACCAAATATTTTAAAATCTATTGTAAAAAACATTTCCGATAGATTAACTAAACTGTCCTCAAACCATGACATCTTTAAATCAAATTCCCATTACTATAATGAAGCTTTATCGAGAGCGGGCTATGACCAAAAAATTACTTTCCTTATTCCTAAATCTATTAAATGTAATAGTAACAATAATGATAATAATACTAATAATGATAATCTAATTATCCTAAATAATGTTACCAATAATAAAAATTTAATTAACGTAAATAATGATAAGAAAAGACCTACTAATAATAACCTATCCTGCTCAA
>NW_026391254.1:0-297 GCF_001194135.2 Octopus bimaculoides | reverse complement strand
TGCTCAAACAAAAGGAATAAAAATGTAATACAACCTGATAAATGCCTACACAACCATATTAACGCCAATAAAATACCTAGCTTAAGAAATTATAATAAGGACCATAAAAATAAAAATAGGAAAATTATTTTACATAACAAAATAGATCCTAATAAGATAACTACCAATGATAATAGAAACAATAATATAACCCGAAATACTTATGATAACCACAAACCCCCTTCATATTTCAAATTTAAAAGAAAACAATTCTATATGGCTTAACATCCCTTACAACTATGCAGTATCTACAAACAT
>NW_026391253.1:0-561 GCF_001194135.2 Octopus bimaculoides | reverse complement strand
GCCACGCTTCGAGAGTTTTTGGCTTTGAATTTCATTCTTGCCCATCCTATTAGTTCATCTAATCGCTCTAACATTCCTTCTGCTGCTTCTCTACTTTCCGATAGTAGAGTGATGTCGTCCATAAATGCCCTTAATGGTGTCTTTATAGCAGCTTTCTCACAGTTTGTTGACCTTAGTAACATCTCCATGACTAGCACGAATAAGATGACTGATATCGTGCATCCGGCTGCAATACCTACTTCTAGCCGTTGCCACTCCGTTGTGAACTCTCCTGCTGTAAATCTCATCCTCATGTTGTCGTAGTAGGACATGAGCATTCGTTGAACATCTTTTGGAATCCAAAAGAAGTCCATCGCTGCTCTGATTACCGCATTGGCAAGATCTAGCCAAACAATGTGCATGTTTTTCTTCAGTTGTTTTGCACAGGTGATAGCTTCCCAGATGGCAAATGTGTGTTCTATGCACCCAGGGATTCCTGCTTTTTGGATTGCTTCATTAACGTACCCGTTGGGCTGTACGAATCTTATGATTCGTCTAGCAATGATTCCAAACATGATTTTC
>NW_026391252.1:0-260 GCF_001194135.2 Octopus bimaculoides | reverse complement strand
ATATAGATAGGTAGGTGGATGGATGGATGAATCGATAGATAGATAGCCAAGTAGGTAAGGAGGATAGATAGGTAGGTAAGACATGTAGATAGATTGTTAAGAAGGTTAGAAGATATGTATCAGCAGATATATTATAATTAAGTAAGGACAAATAAATTGTGTGTGTGTGAGAGAGAGAGAAAGAGAGTGAGAGAGAGAGAGAGACCGATGAACACAGATACAGATGTTACTGAATGAATAGTGACAGGATGAGAAGCATA
>NW_026391251.1:0-252 GCF_001194135.2 Octopus bimaculoides | reverse complement strand
ATTATTATTATTATTATTATTTTTATTATTATTATTATTATTATTATTGAAAATTATATGAATATTAATAAGCTTATGATTATTATATTTTTATGACATCCTCCTCCTCATCATCATTATCATCATTCCTTTCATCAAATTCATCCGAAATTTAGATGGATGGACATCAACAGATTTGTTCTGTGGATTCTCCCAGTCTTAGTAAGAAAGTGAACGTATTTCCATGAACCATATAACATGGGAATGATGATG
>NW_026391250.1:0-287 GCF_001194135.2 Octopus bimaculoides | reverse complement strand
TGTGTGTGTGTGTGTGTGTGTGTGTGTGTCTACTGCATAGGTGTGTATGTGTAAATATGTATACATACATGAGGATTCGATGCCAGATGTGACGAAACAATTGTCGTGATTAACAATAAATTCTCGGAGATTCCATCTTCTGGCTTTCATTTGCCACAAACATAACGTTAACTACGAAAGTGGCCGTGCTTTACCAGTAAGCCACCAGGGGAGAACCATTCGTTCTATTATCCATACATAGGCGCGGGAGTGGCTGTGTGGTAAGTAGCTTGCTTACCAACTACATG
>NW_026391249.1:37773-40921 GCF_001194135.2 Octopus bimaculoides | reverse complement strand
GTGTTAATCCCCATGTGGGTACATGGAGTAAATAAAATCATGACATAAACGATTAAATATAAGAAATAATAATTTATTAAGTATGTGCTAATCCCCATGTGCCCAGACTTTGTGGACAGCCTGTAGATCTCGACAACGGTTTTAAAACGGTGTCCTTTGATCTGTATTTTCATCTTGGGGAAGAGACAGAAGTCCGCAGGTGTTGAATCTGGCGAAGAGGTCGGGCGTGGGAGCAATAACATGTTTTTGGCAAGAAACTAACGACTGAGGCGAGCTCGGTGACAGGGTACATTGTCGTCGTGACCATGCTAATTCTTCGCTCTTCACAGATCTGGTCGCTTTCGTTGAATATCCTCCCTGAAATGCTTCAAAAAGTAGCAGTAGCACTCCCGATTGACGGTCCAGTTCTGGGGGAAGAATTCTCGATGTACAGTACCGCGAATGTCAGAATAAATAAATAAAAGCTAAAACAACCTACTAAAACAAAATGATAAACATGGCTTTGATTGAGCTGCTATGAGGATAAAAATAAACCTTTTCTATATTATTCAATAAAGCCACCTTTAGCTCTTCAAAAACTGCTTTTATATGAGATCTAAATCCTCTCCATGCTCGAATCAAGTGGTCCTCGTTCAGTTTGGACATTACTCTGACTGTGGCAGCTTTCAAAAATCTTTGGTGTTATGGCCGTGTTCATTGATCGCTCTCTCAACAACACTCCACATTTAACAGTCCAATGGATTGAGATCTGGGGAATTAGGCGGCCAAATGTTAAGGGTAGTGTGATCATGAAAATTTTCAACCATCCATTCCAGTGTTACCAGAGCCATGTGTGATAGTGTAGAGTCTTACTGAAATACATATGGCCTTCCATTGCATACACTGTCTGTCCAGGGCTTAACAATTATTTCCAGGACCTCAATGTAGGCGGCAGTGTTGGAAAGAAGTAAGGAGGTATCACATGTCCTTCATTGCTGACAATCCCTAAAACCATGACGGTTGCAGGAAATTTTGAATGTATAATACTTGGAACTTCAGAAGGGTCTGCACATAACCATCTGTTATTTTTTCTGTTAACTTTTTGATCTTGGTCGAAGTTTTCTCGATTGAGAAAAACCAAATCAAATCTTCTTCTGCTGGATTCTTCATTTTGTTTTAAGAGCCTTTTAGATGTGATGTAGTGATTTTCTTTTGCTTTTCCTGACAAACTGACCTTTCCTCATCACCTAAGACTTATATCTGATGTCTTTGTGGACAACATTTCTGACTATTCCTTCTGACACATGGAGATCTTTTGCAGTTGGCCTCATGGACTTTCTGGGATTGTAATCAATGGTTTGTTGAACTTGCTGGATAAATTCAAGTGCTCTGATTATTTCAGAGAATTTAGAATGCTTTTTATGCTTTGATAATGATAACACGTTTCCATCTTCAGTCTCTCGCTCCTTACAAAGTTTGTAGTCGAAAAATCTGACAACTTTTAAAAATCGAGATATTTCTGAAACGATATGCTCAACCTTTATAACCACAATAACAACATGCTTCTACATTTCTTGAGTAAGCTGAGGGTCTCCCATTATTATTTTCCGACAAAGATTATACAGAGTTAGCAAAAAGTGCAGCAATCAGCCCAAATAGGTAAGCTCTCAGATACCTTACGCACTTTGTATATAGTGTTTCGTACATGGCATGTTATGAGTGCAGTGTTCGTCAGCCTGTTAAATTTTCAGAGGAATGGTAGCCTATTTGAGTACTTTTCGACCCTTATTTCTAGTAACGCTGGTACTTCATGATCCCCTTCCCCAATTATAATTAATAATTATGGAGATGTACTTGCATAGCAAGTGACCTGATCTGAGATCGTGTGCTGAAACAAAAACAATTGCAGCATGGAAGGTGTTTGTAAGCCATTTAGAAACACACAAAAACCGTTAGAGTCACTTCAACATTTAAATTTCAGCGCTTTGAAACCGCGACCTGTTCATTGATAAAAATCCGCGCTGCACGAAATTTTGCCAGTGAACAGGTCGCGGTTTCAAAGCGACGAAAATATTTTGACAAATTAGATTTAAATGTTGAAGTGAATCTAACGGTTTTTGCGTGTTTTTAAATGGCTTATAAACACCTTCCACGCCGAAATTGTTTAATTAATAATTAATTATCTATTTACGATTTTGCCTTTTGGGCTTTAATGCTTGCTGGCCACTTATATTATTGTTGATATCATCTATTATTATTATTATTATCATCATTATTAATAATAATAAAATACATAAATAAATAAAATAAAGATATTTTTCTTTTATCCGTTTATGTATAATTATACACTGATATTTAGCGCTGGTCCTTCAGCGATTTCGACAGCCATGACGAACTGAGTGTAAGTTTAACCCTTGGCAACAGCGAGGCCTACAGGTGAGAACTAAGAGTAATATCTCAAAGTTCAAAATCACGTAGTATAGGCATATCTGTGATCCGCATTTGCGACGTTCAGCCGCAATGGTATATTAAATTTTGTTCGTTCCTCGATTTTCGTCAGCCTTTTGAATTTTCAATGATAGGTGGGTTATTAAAGTATTTTCAGCTTATTTAAGTATTTAAATATTTTCGGTTTATTTAAGTATTTTCCGAGTTCGGTCCCACGGCGTGGCACCTTGGGCAAGTGTCTTGCAGGCGCAGGCGTGGCTGGGTGGTAAGAAGCCTGCCTCCCAACCACACGGTTCCGAGTTCGGTCCCACTGCGTTCCACCGTGGGAAGGTGTCTTCTACTATAACATCGGGCCGACCAAAGCCTTACGAGTGGATTTAGCAGACGGAAACAGAAAGAAGCCTCTCACTTGACAACCGATGTAGGTGTGTTTACGTCCCCGTAACTTAGCGGTTCTGAAAGAGAAACAGAGAGAATACGTACCAGACCTAAAAAGTATAAGCCCTGGTTTCGATTCGTTCGACTAAAGGCGCTGCTCCAGCATGACCGCAGTTAATTGACTGAAACAAGTAAAAGAACAAAGGAAAATACTTGCATGTACTCTTGTACTTGCATACACACTCACATACACATATAAAAGTACATACACACACACACACATATATATATATATATATATATATATATATACACACACGCACATAGATGTATATGGATATAT
>NW_026391249.1:35535-36782 GCF_001194135.2 Octopus bimaculoides | reverse complement strand
TACTTGCATACACACTCACATACACATATAAAAGTACATACACACACACACACATATATATATATATATATATATATATAATAAATCGATATATCGAATTTGAAGTCTCTGTCTCTTTTGAATATGAAAATTTAAAAGTTTAAAAATCTTATGATATAAATATAAACTGTGAGAACGACCCTTAAGGAATCTAATTAATGATCTCCTAAGGTAAGTTCTTATGCTATATTGGTAACGGTTGCCACATCCTCTGGAAAAAAATTATTATATATATATATATATAGAATGTTTGGAGGTGATGTACAAGTATTATATATTAGAAAAAATAAAGTACTGAGAGACTCTGGATGGTTGTAGCGCTTACATCTACTCTAATAGATTCTTCAGATTCTGAAGAATCTATTAGAGTAGATGTAAGCGCTGTTATATGATTTATAAAAAACATGCGAAGGAGTGGGCGTGTGGTAAGTAGCTTGCTTACCAACCACATGGTTTCAGGTTCAGTCCCACTGCGTGGCACCTTGGGCAAGTGTCTTCTACTATAGCCTCGGGCCGACCAAAGCCTTGTTAGTGGATTTGGTAGACGGAAACTGATATACATATATATGTACACCTATATATATATATATATATATACATGTAACAATCTATCTATCTATCTATCTATCTCTATATGTCTATGTCTCTCTCTCTCTCTGTATATATAAATATATAAATATATATATATATATATATATATACACACACACATACATACATATCCATTCATACATCCATCCATTTATATATGTATGTATGTATGTATGTATCTATCTATCTAACTATCTATCGGTCGGTCGGTCTGTCTGTCAGTCTGTCTATTTCTCTCCATAGGGATAGCTACAGAATTATGGCACCACCGCCACCACCATATATCGATTTTATTTTTCTCATAACTTTCTTAAAATTGAATATCTTTGCTGAAATATTTCCAGATATATAGTTCAGATAATGTAGATTACAATCATGTTGAACATTTTTTTTTTTTTAAATTTTAAGTTTAAAGAAAATTTTTTAAAGAACGAAATAAACCATTTCTAGAAGATCATTCTCAATGCACGTGACTTTGCAAAATACACCATTTTGTTTTTTATCTTTTTAATGAATATCGACAATGATGCATTCCCGACATTTAAATTGCGACTGCTTGAGAAAACAGAAGTTTTCGTAGCAGCATACTTATACATTTGAATATGTGTAGATACAAA
>NW_026391249.1:30029-35042 GCF_001194135.2 Octopus bimaculoides | reverse complement strand
GAGTTCTTTCAGTCGAACAAATCGACCCTAGGGCTATTTGTTTAAAGCCCAGTACTTATTCTATCATTCTACTTTACCGAACCGCAATGTTTTTGAGACGTAAATACACCAACACCTGTTCTCAAGCGATGATGGTGGCACAGACACAAAGACACTCACACATTATATATATATATATATATATATATATAACTAAATTCATATGTATGTATGTATATACACGACGGGCTTCTTTCAGTTTCCGTCTACCAAATCCAGTTACAAGGCTTTGGTCAGCCCGAGGTTATGTTAGAAGACACTTGCCCATTATGCTACGCAGTGGGACTGAACCCGGAACCATGTGGTTGGTAAGCAAGATACTTACCACACAGCCATATCTTTATATATATATGTGTGTGTGTGTGTATGTATGTATCTGTGTTTGTCCTCTCATCGTCGCTTGTGCTAACGCCCCTATAACTTAACGGTTCGGCAAAAGAGACCGATAGAATTAGTACTCAGCTTACAAAAAATAAGTCCTGCGGTCGACTTGCTCGACTAAAAGCGGTGCTCCAGCTTGACCGTAGTGAAATGACTAAAACAAGTAAAAGAATAAAAGAATATATATACATACATGTGTGTATGTGTGTTTGTTTGTGTGTGTATTCGAGTGGATACCGTATTGACTTTCATTGAAGTTCCCGATAACGGCTAACCACTTCGATGAGTATTTAACCTCTGCGACCGCCATTTGTTGCAAACAGCTATGTGAATTCTTCCGATGGGTAATTCCGTGGACGCTTCACTGGACGGTAAAAATAGTCTGTAGTATATATTATTATTATTAATAATAAAGAGTATGGAGTATTACACGGCCACAAAATTTATTTCATAATCTTATACAGCTTATTATAATGACCATATGTTGTATGCAATTAGAATATAAATTTTGTGCATGTACACGTTTCCATACACTATATTATCAATGATAATTACTCACACATACTACACACACACACACGCACAAACATATGAGTGCGCTTTTTTTATGTGTATGCGAGTTAAGCATATAGCGTAGTGGTTAAGAGCGCGGGCTACTAACCTCAAGATTCCGAGTTCGATTCCAGGCAGTGACCTGAATAATAATAATAATAATGATGATGATGATAATAATAATTAAAAGAAGAAGAAGAAGAAGGGGCTGATTGCTACCTAGCTCAGATGCCAGGAACCCCCAAAATGGCAGAAATTCAAAAGATAGTGCTCACGGGAACTGCCCACATCCTACGTAAAATACTGTCTATGTAATCTCAAGTTTTAAAACAAACATATAATTTTCTTATGGCTTTTTAAATATTCTCTAAAACAAAACTATGTGCAAAACCAAATATATGACATCCTAGGCATAACACCAGCTTGAACTTCTAACTTGTTGTCACATGAGGTCCCTGGGTGAAACTTGGAGCCAACAAATGTAAAGCAAAAATCAAACATAAAATAATAATAATAATAATAATAATAATAATAACATCTAAAAATACCTAAGGAATGAGAACCCAGGTTCGAAATTTCCCCAAGACACCTGATGAAGGCTGAAAGGTATATCAGCCGAAACGTTGTGTCAACAACAAACAAGATGAGGACAAATATCCGTCAAATGTAAATAATGTAAGTATTATTATTTGTTGAACCCCTGGGACGCACACTCTCGGTTTTCGTGTCGTATAAGCACGTTTTGCAAGCCAGTAATTTTGAGGAAAGGTGATAAGTCGATTACCGAGACCCTAGTACATGACTGGTACGTGATTGCTAGTTTAATTTATCAGCTCCAAAACGATGGAAAGAAGAGTCTGAAAAGCGGTAAAATTTAGAGAAATTTCAAAAAAGATAAACAAATGTTGTACCACCGTCAATTGGAGCCACGTGAAATAAAGTGTGTTGCTCAACGACACAAGGTGCTGCTGGGGGTCGAACCCACCTCCTCACGATCGTGAACTTTATTCGCCTTCACCAAACGTCAGCACAGGCACCGTCACTACTGTGTAGGCCGCCATCACCAATGCCGTCATCAAGAACAACGCCATTATCCCCACCAACACCACCATCATCATTGTCATCATCGTCATCATCATCATCAATCATTAATCATCATCACCATCATCGTCGTCATCGTCTTCAACATAATCACCATCATCATCATCATCATCGCCATCATCATCATCATCATCATCATCATGTGCCGCTGCTAACACTGCGGCTTCAACCACCAAAACCAGCACCACCACCACCCTCACCACGTCTACCACTTGTACTACAACCACCACCACCACCACCACCAAAAGAGGAGAAAGAGAGAAAGAAAGAAACAAAGAAGGAAAGAAAGAGAGGGAGAGAAAGAAAGAAGGAAAGAAGGAGAGAAAGAAAGAAGGAAACAAACAAAGAAGGAAAGAAAGAGAGAAGGAAAGAGAGAAAGAAAGAGAGAAGGAAAGAAGGAAAGAAAGGGAGAGAGAAAGGAAGAGCAGAGAAGGGTGTCCACTCGTAATTATAATGGTGTAATGTTTAACAGTTGATTGGCTCTCCATGAGATGACCACCACTCCTCCATCGCATCTATTGTGACAGCGATCTACACCAGATGTGGGGGTCGGGGGCGGGGAGGGGGGACTGCATGTTATACGATGACTTGTGACCGTCGTCGTCGTCGTAATCAGCTTCGGTTGCCTAGCAACAAGATCAACATGGCTGCTGCCTTCTTCAGCGCTTCTCTCTTGTCTTTGATGCGGGTTTGCAACAGACACAAAGAGTAGTGGTGGCGGTGGTGGTGGTGGTGGTGGTAGTGGTACCAGTTATTATACTATCAGCATTGCATAATGCTGTATTAGATACGCTATGTCCGAATTATTGACAGGATGGTCACAGTTGGAATGTCCTTCACCAGAGATCGAATCCGATCAGAAGAACCTTGCAACTAAGCAACAACATCGATGAGAACTATAGCCGTTAATACGAACTGCTATACTGCACATTAGATAATGTAGTCCTAGATACACTATGCCTGAATATAAGATGGGATGGTCATAGCTGGAAGGTCTTTGATCATAGGTCTGTCTGGATCAGGACTGAAATGGAGCTTAATAAAAAAACTATAGCCGTTAATACGAACTATTATAGCACATTAAATAATGTAGTCCTAGATACATTATGCCTAGGATGATCACAGTGGGAACATCTCTGATCATAGGTCTGTCTGGATCAGGACTGACCAGGGGTTAAACAACAACAACTATAACCATTAATACTAACTCCTATACTGTACATTAGATAATGTAGTCCTAGATACACTATGCCTGAATAAAAGGTGGGATGGTCACAGGTGGAACGTCTTTGATCATAGGTCTGTCTGGATCAGGACTGACCTGGGGCTAAAACTATAGCTATTAATACATACTCCTATACTATACATTAGATAATGTAGTCCTAGATACACTATGCCTGAATAAAAGATGGGATGGTCATAGCTGGAACGTCTTTGATCATAGGTCTGTCTGGATCAGGAGTGACCTGGGGTTAAACAACAACAACAACAACGACAGCCACTAGGGTGTCCAAAAGTAACCGGAAACGTTCCTTTTGGGACAAGCCCGTTGTAGTTCGAGTTTCTGCAGCCAGATGTCACTAGATGCGATCCTCAGGCATCAGTCTGCCGCCCAGCGTCTCCGTCCGGGTCGTACTGTTCCGTGGCACGTCTTTGTTTCGCAGTGCTTCCCTCCGGTTCGTCGATTTTTTGTGATGGCCGAAACGAAAGAACAGCGTGCTTCCGTGAAATTTTGTTTTACGCTGGGGAAAACGGCGGCCGAAACAGTTGTCATGCTTCAAACATCTTCCAAGGCCACTGCCATGGGCTAGACACGTTTCCGAGTGGATTCCACTTGTCGCTTGAAGACTAACCTCGTTCAGGGTGTCTGTCGACCTCCTGAACGAATGAAAACCTCATGAAAATCGCGAACTGATCATGTTGATATGACTGGTGTGTGCCGGAGCTCCTGCGAACGAATTTTGAACGAGGAGGAATTGCGAATGAAAAGAGTTGTAGCAATATTTGTGCCTCGCTTGCTCACGGGAGATCAAAAGCAGCCACGGCTGAATGCGTGTCGTGAACTGAAAGAACAGTTGGAAGAAGATCCGGACTTGTTTTCGAAGGTTATCATTGGTGGCGAAAGCTACGGAGCGGCTGTGTGGTAAGTAGCTTGCTTACCAACCACATGGTTCCGGGTTCAGTCCCACTGCGTGGCACCTTAGGCAAGTGTCTTCTAATATAGCCTCGGGCCGACCAAAGCCTTGTGAGTGGATTTGGTAGACGGAAACTGAAAGAAGCCTGTCGTATATATGTATATATATATATGTGTGTATGTGTATATGTTTGTGTGTGTTTGTGCCTCCACCATCGCTTGACAACCGATGGTGGTGGTTTACGTCCCGTAACTTAGCGGTTCGGCAAAAGAGACCGATAGAATAAATACTAGATATACAAAAAATAAGTCCTGGGGTCGATTTGCTCGACTAAAGGCAGTGCTCCAGCATGGCCGCAGTCAAATGACTGAAACAAGTAAAAGAGTATATATAGGCGTAGGAGTGGCTGTGTGGTAAGTAGCCTCCTTACCAACCAGATGGTTCCGGGTTCAGTCGCACTGGGTGGCACCTTGGGCAAGTGTCTTCTCCTATAGCCTCGGGCCAACCCAAGCCTTGCGTGTGGATTTGGTAGAAGGAAACTGAAAAAAGCCCGTCGTATATATATATATGTGTGTGTGTGTGTGTGTGTGTGTGTGTGTCCCCAACATCACTTGACAACCGATGCTGGTGTGCTTACGTCCCCGTAACTTAGCGGTTCGGCAAAAGAGAGACCGATACAATAAGTACTAGGCTTATAAAGAATAAGTCCTGGGGTCGATTAGCTCGACTAAAATGGGGTGCTCCAGCATGGCCACAGTCAAATGACTGAAACAAGTAAAAGAGTATATATACATACATACATACA
>NW_026391249.1:28157-29700 GCF_001194135.2 Octopus bimaculoides | reverse complement strand
TAAATCGATTAAAATCAATTGAAATTATCGAAAATAAATTCTATTCAAAAATATAGCTACTCGTCAGATCGTAAGTAGAACAATAATTAGATATATATCTCAACCAACAATAAGTACCAAATGAATTAATATGAAATACTTATTATATAAAGATAGAAAAATTGTTTAAAAAATATCATAATATCAAAATAATAACCATTCAATAATCATCCCTTCATCCATAATAATAACATGTATATTATATACAAAAAACATCTTACATAAATTATCATTGTTTTAAATATATGTATGCGTAAATATATATTTCATCCGTGGCATTCGAAACTCTGAGTTTTATTATGAAAACCAACTTATTATCACACATTATATTCATAGATAAATTCCTCTATTTACATAATATCGAGGTCTCATTCATTGTTTTCTCGTCATATTATTATTATTATTATCATTATTATTATTATTATTATACATATATATATACATACACACACAAACACATTTACACAGCGATGCAGATATTCATATTAAATGTATGCAGAAAAAAATCCTCTCATTTACTTAGTCACTCACCCAGGAGTCATAACGCCATAATATGTGATGCCGCCACCTCTCCTCCGAGTATAGAATAGCAGAAAATAAACAAGCACAAATCATAAACAAATTGATACTTCATGGCTACAAGACATCAGAACTGGACAAAAAAAATTACTAAAGATTAAACTGCTAAAACCACGCTCTGTCATTAATCAATCAGTATGCACAGTAAATAATATATGTTATCAGATTACGTATAGTGAGTTCTATGATAATGGCGGGCGATAACAATAAAAACAACGACAGCCACGACAGGGAATCATGAAAAACGAAGAGAAGAAAACTGAGATTTTAATATAAAATTTCTTGGGGTTTTAGCGGAGCAAAATCTCGTAAATAATATTTTAATGTCATTAACTTATTGCAGCAGAATTTTTATTGGTGTTGGAACAATGGCAGAGAAGATAAAGAATAGATAAGAACACACACACACATATACACACACACGCACACATATACACACACACACACATATACACACACACAGCAGCATATTTCAGCGGCACAAGTATGCACAATTGTAAATATGCATAGGTGCACACATAATATACATACGCATATATATATATATATATATATATATATATATATATATATATATATATATATATATATATATATATATATATACAGGCATATATATAAATATATATATACATATATATATATACAGGCATATATATATATATATATATACATATACAGGCATATATATTTTTTTCATTTCAAAGTTTCAGCTCAGAGCTGCGGCCATACTGATGCAATACAGGCATATATATAAATATATATATATACATATATACATACAGGCATATATATAAATATATATATATATATACATATATACAGGCATATATATAATTATATATATATATATATATATACATATATACAGGCATATATATAATTATATATATATATATATATACATATATACAGGCATATATAT
>NW_026391249.1:22430-26147 GCF_001194135.2 Octopus bimaculoides | reverse complement strand
GTATGTATATACATATATACATATATATATACATGTGTATATATACATATGGCATATATGAATAGTTCCATGCGCGCACGTATACATGCAAACATTCATATATTCACACACGAAATACGGATTTCCTTCATTTTGGCGTGGGTTGCAATTAGCCAAAAGAATAACAAGAACCAAAAAAAAAAAAAAAACCAGAAAAGAACGCTAATTTATTTCGTGTTTTTTTTTTTGTTATTTTTGTTTCTCCTTTAATGTTGTTTTATTACATGTCTGCGATTGCTATAAAGCGCACATTTAGATCCACCATCGTCTTAATATCCACATTGCTGTTAGCTAGGTTGAAATAAAATTAATTATTTAAGGCAGAATCTCCATGATTTGCGAAATCAGCAACGAATGAAAGCGCGCGCACATGCGCACGAACAGAGGAGCACGTAGACGAGTACACTCACACATACATACATGAGCACACACATACATGTTCCTCTTATATATCTCATTATTGTGTTGTGTTAATTTTGTGATTATTATTTCTTGTTATTATTATTATTATTATTATTATTATTACGGCGATGAGCTGACACAATCGTTGCCACGACGAGCGAAATGCTTACTGGTATTTAGTCTACCACTACCTACGTTCTGAGTTCAAATTCCGCGGAGGTCGATTTTGCCTTTCATCCTTTCGGCGTCGATAAATTAATTCCCATTAAACACTGGGGTCAATATAATCGACTAATCCCCACCCCACAAATTTGAGGCCTTGGTCCTCCAGTAGAACTGATTATTATTAAGTGAGAGAGCTGTGCATGTTATCAAAGTGACACTGGGGTAAAATATACGAAACCCAGTATACCCATCATGACTACCCGTCTGATAAGAGTATACTAGGCACATGTATCACAACCATATGTGCATGACATGGTGATCTCATATCAAGATAAACAGCACATGACCTCGCAAGTGGGGCCCAGTTATAATTTTCTTCAGGTCGAGTCGTCCATCTCAATCAAAAGGTCTCTGAATAAGAGTTATTTAAGGATGTTGAGCAAAACACCCATGTTTCCAGAGGTGAATTATCCAAACCCCAAAGAATTCCTCTCAACACATGACTATGATGCTCCCCCAATGCTTCTGCTCATGATCAGAGATGCACATATCGTCAGCCACCCAATGCTCCAATGACAACAGAGACAAACTTCATATTTGACCCCCGTAGCTGTCACATCTTATAGATCTCAATTCTTAGGTTTCCATATTTTCAATCTTTTCTTTCTTTCATGATAATATGTTGATCTGGCATTTCCACGTCGATTATTAGGCATTCTTGTTTCTCCCTCCTAAAGGTTACTGTATCCGGCCTTCGGTGCTCTAACACCTTGTCTGTCTGGACATCAAAGTCCCAAAGCATTTTTGCCTTCCCCTTTTCGTCCATTACCATACTCACAGCAAAGTAGCCAGTGGATGTTCTGGGCTACCTTGTCGTGTCTACGCTTGTACTATTTCTGCGAAAGACTTTCACAAGCACTAACAATCCGAGTCACGCTTTCGACCCTCTTCCCACACATTATGCAGAGGTTCGTTGTACTTGTGTGGCTTATATCACTTTTCGTTGAGTTGATATTCAATGCCTGGACCTGGGCAGCATTGGCTATGCCTTCAATCTTTATTTTATGGTCACTCTTGTTGAGCTACCTTCATGATTCTTCCTAATATTTTAAGTTGTTAGTTTCACGGTGGACCTGACCATGTAATTCCATGCGGAGTAGTGTTTCTTTTCTCTCTCCTTGGTTGTTCGTGATCGGAATTCATTTGCATTCTCCACTCTGTCGCTTGTAAATCCTGTTGCATTAGTAGAATACTGTCGCAGGTCTTCTTCGATGTTTACCAAACACTCTGCCATGTTTCTTCTTTCACTGCTGATGCATTCCGGCACACTACTCAGACGACGTCCACTATTACTTATCTTCATGTAGGCCAGTGTACATTTGCCTCAGGGTGTACGTTTGCCTTAGGCACCATGCATTTTCATCCTCTTTCGAGTAGTGCGATCGAGCTAATCAATCTTCGGTCGAGCTAATCAATCTCCTGCATGACAATGCTCGACCACACACAAGCACCAAGACAAGGGAGTCAATCGCCTCATCCGGGTGGACAACTTTACCGCATCCTCCATTATCACCAGATTTAGCGCCTTCAGACTATCATCTCTTCGGCCTCATGAAAGAAGGTTTGAGAGGCAAACATTACTCCAGTGATAAGGAAGTGAAAACTGTAGTGAAGAAGTGACTCAAAGAATAGTCAACAGAATTTTACGGGGCAGGGATACATGCACTCATTCGAAGGTGGAACATTGCTATTGAGAGAAACGGTGACTATGTTGAGAAGTAGGGATGTGATCCACAGAAAACCAGCTTCATTTTGATGTATGATACATGTTCCTGTGTTGGTGATTACACCTGTCCTAAACCAAATGGCATTACTTTTTGATTCACCCTCCTAGACGCATTAAAATACAGTGATAGAGTCTTTTACAATGATAAGAAAATGTTAAGAAATAGATACTTTGACAATGATCCGAAAATGTTAAGCGAAGCTTTGTGTTTAAAAAGTTTACATAAAAGTGTTCAAAATAGGCAGTAAAATAAATTCATAATTCTTTATAAGTTTACCAGAAATCATAATTAAATATCTATACAGAATTTTAGGAGAATGACCAACCTTGTTTTTTCATCTCCAGTCTTCTATGTGCGGTACCTTCCGATTTTACTTGTTCGTGTTGCTTGTCTTGTTTTCCGTTTGTTTCTTCCGTTGTTAGCAAAAGCAAAAAACAAACAAATTCGTATTCCATGTTGTCGTATTTCGTATGTCATGTTGTTTTCGTATTTTATGCTTAGTTTATGTTGTTTACGTTCCGTGGTGTCCTGTGCCCATATATGCATGTATATACAAATACATGTATGTACATACTGTACAGATAATATCATTATGGAGGCGACACAATTGAAATACGCATCCAAAACTTATATAAATACATATATTCTCTATAAATTGGAAATAAAATTCCAAGATACACAAATATATATAAATAGACAATATCAATGCAAGGCATAAAATACGATTGCATTGATATGTCTATTTATATATATTTGTGTATTTAGGAATTTTATTTCCATTTTATAGAGAATATATGTATTTATATAAGTTTTGGATGCGTATTTCAAGTATGTTCTTTTAAACTTCACCTGTGTTGCCTCCATTATATTATTTGAATATAGCCCCCAACGAGCACTACATTAATGTAAGTTATTGTTAATAACAAGCTCTAATTAAACTATATATTTCATATATATGTGTATGTATGCATATATATTTATGTAATATTTATATATACTATATATATATATATCTTGATCAAAACAGTTTCATTCAAATTCCTTGGAATTCCAAGTTTCAAAGTGGAACTGGCGGATTAGCATCACGCTTTGCAACTTAAAGAACCAAGGAATTAGAATCGAACTGGTTCGACCCTTACCTATCACTCCCAATAAATGTGTTAAGTGCCCCTCTTTCGTTTGTCCACTCATTCGTATATGTGCAAGCGTCTTCTACTATTGTCTGGGGCCGACCGACCAAAGCCTTTTGAGTGGATGTGGTAGACGGAAACTGAAAGAAGCCTGTTGTATATATATATATATGTGTGTGTGTGTGTGTGTGTGT
>NW_026391249.1:17207-21161 GCF_001194135.2 Octopus bimaculoides | reverse complement strand
CCCCCCCCCCCAATGTTCACCGTGTATACTTTTTATTATTTATCATTTCATTATTATATGTAAACCCTCACACTTTACGACTGTCTCTGTATTGTCCCCCTCATCTTTCGCCCTTGTGGCAAATAAATAAAATCATTATTATCATCATCATTATCATTATTATTATTATTATTATTATTATCATCATTATTGTTAATTAGCATCACCTTTCAATTCCGTTTTCATTTCTTGCCGGTTGTGGCTTCCTGACACCTAGGGCAGAGAAACCTACTGTATACATTGGTAGGCCATTAAAATAAACACACCAGATTGTTAATGTACAAAGTCATGTGATGGAGAAAACGGGGAAGAAAGACAGAGAGAAAAAGGAAAAAATAAAACATAAAAAAGTAGACAGAAAATAAAGGGAAAAAAGAGAAACAAAATTTACAGCGACAACGCTCTTCTCAATACGTGTGACGTAGCAGTGAAGACAATAAACAGACTTTATTGTTTTGGTCTTTCACATCAATATCTGGTTTATTTAGCTTCGATGTTATGGTCTGTACATACTGGGAAGTCCCAAAGAACCGTGACACCTTCTCCCTCAGTGTGGTGTTTGTACCAGTTGTCTGCAGTTTTGATTTTATAATGTTCATGCATTATCCAGTGTAGATATTGGCCAACTCTGTCATGTCTTGATTTGTACTCTACAGGTGCTAAAGCCTTGCACCCAGAGATTAGGTGGTCCACTGTTTCAATTCCATCATTGCAGTATTGGCACTTTAGGTCTACAACATTTTTCATCACATTGGCTTGATAGTTCCGGGTCAATAAGCTCTGATCTTAGGAAGCCATAATAAAGCAATCAATCTCTGCCTTTAGCCTTGAGGTCCGTAGCCACTGATGAGTGTACTTCTGGTCTAAATCATCATCACCATTATTATTATTATTATTATTATTATTATTGAGTGAGGGAGCAGTGTATGTCATAAAAGTGACCCTGGCGTAAAATACACGAAACCCAATATACCCATTACGACTACCCATCTGGTGATCTCATATCAGGATTAACAGCGCATGACCTTCCAGGTGGAGGCCCAGTTAGAATTTTCTTCACGCTGAGTAGCCCATCCTGCTCAAAAGGTCCCTGAATAAGGGTTGTTTCAGGATGATGAGTGAAACATTCATGTTTCCAAAGGTGAATTATCCAAACCCAAAAGAATTCCTTTCAACACATGGCTATGATGCTTCCCCACTACTGCTCATTATTATTATTATGAAAGCGAGCTAGCAGAATCGTTAGCCCGCCGGACAAAATGCTTAACGGTATTTCGTCCGTCTTTACATTCTGAGTCCAAATTTTGCCAAGGTCGACTTTGCCTTTCATCCTTTCGAGGTCGATAAATCAAGTACCAGTGAAATACTGAGATCGATATAATCGACTAGTTCCCCCCTCCCGCAAAATTTCAGGCCTTGTGCCCTTTGTAGAAAGGATTATTATTATTATGACGGTGGTGAACTGGCAGAATCGTTATCATGCCGGACAAAAATGCTCAGCGACATTTCGTCCGAGTTGACATTCTGAGTTCAAATTTTGCCGAGTTCGATTTTGTCTTGAAACTTATCGGGATGGATAAAATAAGTACCAGCTGAACACTGGGGGTCGATGTAGTCGACTTAACCCCCCACACCTAACACTGTTAAATTCGCCACACCCACACATAAAAACGAACATGCACAGAGAGAAAATGTGGGAGAGACGCCTTCAAGGCAATAAGTAATCGAAACTGACATCTTGAAGTTGACATCTTGAAGTTGACATCTTGAAGCTGACATCTTGAAGCTGACATCTTGAAGCTGACATCTTGAAGCTGACATCTTCAAATTGACATCTTCAAATTGACATCTTGAAATCCAAACAGCTGTAAAGTAACTGAACGTAGAAATACAATAAAAGTCACCTGACAAAAAAAAGAAAAAAAGCTCATTCGTACCTTTCTTTTTTATTTGTGTCTGTTTCTTTCTTCTCATTTTCTCTCCTCTCCTTGCTGTCTTTCTTTCTTCTCTTCTTTCTTTCCATTATTTTCTTTTTCCTCTCTTTTTTTTCTTCCCTCTAACCAAACCTACAATAAATTACCGCAAACGCATACATGCACGCAGACAGACACACTCACATATAAAGAAATAGATATTCTCTTCTAGATTTACACGAAATACAGAAATTTTCTCTAACAAAAAATATCTGAAGTGTCTCGGAAACGAATGACACGAAAACGTTAATAAGTAATTCTCCCAAATCCTGACTACCTCTGATGCGTTAATATATATAAAATCTGTACATTAGTCGGCAAAAGAGATCGATAGAATAAGTACTAGGCTTCCAAAGAATAAGTCCTGGGGTCGATTTGATCGACTAAAGGCGGTGCTCCAGCATGGCCGCAGTCAAATGACTGAAACAAGTCAATAAATAAAGGAAAATTGAATATATATATATATATATATATATAAAATTTGATAATATGGGTAGAAATTGATATTAATCAATTAAAACCAGTGGTCCAGCATATTAAAAAAAATCCGAAGATTAAAATTATATTACATACACAAATAAGAGGAATGACCAACAAAAGTGGACTCCTATATGCTAGAAATAGATGCCGAATCATCTAACCACGAAGAATATGTTCTTAGTAAAATTTCAGCGAGACGACAGACTGTAAAAGGGCAAGACAAATGAAACAATACTAAATAAAAAAACGATTAACCTACGTACCGATGATATATATATAGCGCAGGAGTGGCTGTGTGGTAAGTAGCTTGCTTAGCAACCACATGGTTTCGGGTTCAGTCCCACTACGTGGCACCTTGGACAAGTGTTTCTTACTATAGCCTGGGGCCGACCAAAGCCTTGTGATTGGATTTGGTAGATGGAAACTGGAAGAAGCCCACCGTATATGCATATATATATATATATATATATATGTGTGTGTGTCTGTGTTTGTCCCCGCAACATCGCTTGACAACAGAAACTGGTGTGTTTACGTCCCCGTAACTTAGCGGTTCGGCAAAAGTGACCGATAGAATAAGTACTAGGCTTAGAAAGAATAAGCTCTGGGGTCGATTTGCTCGACTAAAGGCGGTGCTCCAGCAAGGCCGCAGTCAAATGATTGAAACAAGTACAAGAGTTAAAGGGTAAAGAGAGTATGCATACATCATCATCATCTACTTTTCTCCTTCATTGGACTGCGGCCATGCTAGGGCATTGCCTTGAAGAGATTAGTCGAAGAAATCATCCCCAGCACCTGCTATTTTAAGATGTGATGTTTATTTTATCGATAATTTTGCCCAACCGCTACCTTACAAGAACGTAAACACATATTTAGCTATGGTGCGGAACCAGCGCGCGCGCACACACACACACACACACACACACACACGCACGCGCGCGCGCGCGCGCTCATACAAATACACACAGACACACACGCATGCGCGTACAGATACGGATTTTTCTCACTTTCTCACTATCGAATCTACTTAGAAGACCCGGTGCTATAGCAGAAGACTCGCTTACCCAAAGTGCCACGTTATGAGTTCGAACCTCGTGCCATGTAGTTGGGAGGCAAACTTCTTACCATACAGCCATACGTGACGGTATTTTCAAAATGTACGGCCTATGTCACCTACACGCACACACACGAAGGCTCACACATACACAGGCATGCGAACACACACGATCACCACCACACACACTCAGACACGAGCATACACACACACATACATACACACACACACACACATGAACACATACACACATACACATACATAAAAACACACACACAAATACACATACACACAAACATATATACACACACACACACACACACGCACATAGAGGCGTACGAACACACAATCACCGCTACACGCACATACACACACACACACACACACACACACATCTACACACAGACACAC
>NW_026391249.1:15298-17018 GCF_001194135.2 Octopus bimaculoides | reverse complement strand
ACTGAAACCAGAAAGACAAAATATATATGTCTATGACTGCACGTGTCTCTGATGTTTGTGTCCTTCTA
This sequence comes from Octopus bimaculoides, assembly GCF_001194135.2. Lineage (NCBI taxonomy): Eukaryota > Metazoa > Mollusca > Cephalopoda > Octopoda > Octopodidae > Octopus > Octopus bimaculoides. The sequence goes on along the minus strand of NW_026391249.1, from coordinate 16,950 downwards.
ATGTAGGCGTAATGGCCCAGTGGTTAGGGCAGCGGACTCGCGATCGTAGGAACGCGGTTTCGATTCTCGGACCGGGCGTTGTGAGTGTTTATTGAGCGAAAACACCTAAAAGCTCCACGAGGCTCCAGCAAGGGGTGGTGGCCAACCCTATGTACGCTTTCACTACAACTTTCTCTCACTCTTTATTCCTGTTTCTGTTGCACAGTTATTTCAAAGGGCCAGCCATGTCACGCTCTGTGTCACGCTGAATCTTCCCGAGCACTACGTTAAGGTTACACGTGTCTGTGGAGTACTCAGCCACTTGCACGTTAATTTCACGAGTAGGCTGTTCCGTTGATTGGATCAACTGGAACCCTCGTCGTCGTAAGCGACGGAGTGCCACCAATGCTTGAGGAGGCGTATGGCTTAGTAGTTAGGGCGTCGGGCTCCTGATAATATGACTGCGGTTTCGATTTCTGGTCTGGGCAACACGTTGTGCTCTAGAGCAAAACACTTTTTTTTCACTTTGCGTCAATTCGCTCAGATGACCAAAATGAGAAATCTTCGAGGGACTGGCGACCTGTCCAGGTGTGAAATTATACACACCATGGAAATCGAGAAACCAGTCCAATGCATCAATATGATTCGGGAATGACCTACTACCGCTTGACAACCGGCGCAGGTTTGGTTACGTTCTGTAACATTAGCGGTTCAGCAAAAAGAAACCAATACAATAAAGACAAGATTGAAATAAATAGATTAAATAAATAAAAATACTATCAGCAGTCCGGCCGTTCACTTCGATTAAATACCCTTCTAGGTGGAGCCCCAGCATGGCCGCAATCCAGTGACTGAAACAAGTAAAAGACAAAATATAACAGGCACAGACGTGGCTGTGTGGTAAGACTTTTTCTTCCCAAACACGTGGTTCCGGGTTCAGTCCCATTGCATGGCACCATGAGCAAGTGTCTCCTACTATAACCTCAGGCCCACCAAAACCTTGTGAGTTGATTTGGAAACTGAAAGAAGCCTGCGGTATAGTGCCTGATGATTGTGCAAGGGCACCAGATGTATTCAAAAATTCTGTTTGGCATGCTCTTCGCACATAAAACTAATAGTAATATATAAAAGCACATAGTGTGTTTAGTAAATAATACACACACACCCATATTATATATATATATATATATATATATATATACACATGCGCGTGTGTGTGCGTGTGTTGCGGTGGAGTGTCTTTGTGTGTGTGTTCACATCCCCTTAACTTTAGCGCTTCGGCAAAAAACACACCGACAGATCAATTACCAGGTTTTACAACAAACACGACAACTCGTTGGGTCGGTTAAGTTCGACTAAAAATTCTTCGAGGCGGTGCCCCAGCATGGCCGCAGTCAAACGAGTGAAATAAGCAACATGCAGAATATCACAGGCAGTGGTATTTCTTGATGGTTGCTTAATTGAATTCGAAATAGTAATGACTTCTTTTAAATTGAATTTCATTTGATTATAAATTTTAATTTTCTATCTTCCTTCCATGTTTTTTCGCCCCCCCCTCTCTTCTCTTCCTCCCCCCACATTCACCGACGGATCTCGTTTTAATGGGTTTTAAAATTAATTATGCTTCGTCTCTCGCACATTTTTAATGCACAGCGCATGCGCGCGTGTGTTAG
>NW_026391249.1:14052-15005 GCF_001194135.2 Octopus bimaculoides | reverse complement strand
TGTTCGTGTGTGTGTGTGAGTGAGAGAGCGTATGTTCGCATGTGTGAATATATGTACCTTCATATGTGTGTATATGCGCGCTTTCGCACGTGTGTGTGTGTGTGTGTGTAGCGGTGATCGTGTGTGTTCATGTACATGTATGTTTTCGTGCGTATGTGTACCTGTGCCTGTGTGTGTGTGTGTGTTCATATGCCTGTATGTATGTGTGCGTTTGTGTGTATATATGAGTGTTCGTGGACGTGTGTGTGTGTGTGTGTGTAGCGGTGATTGTGTGTTCGTATGCCTGTGTGTGTGTATTTGTGTGTGCGCGTGCATTTGTGTGTGTGTGTATTTGTGTGCGCGTGTGTTTATGTGTGTGTGTATGTTTGTAGGTATGTGTATTAGTGTGTATGTATATGTGTTTGTGTGTGTGTGTGTGTTTATGTGTGTATATATATGTGTGTCTATGTGTATTTGTGTGCGTTTGTATGCTTGTTTGTGTGTGTGTAGCGGTGATCGTGTGTCCATATGCCTGTGTACGCGCGCGCGCGTGTGTGCGTGTGCGTGTGCGTGTGCGTGTGCGTGTGCGTGTGTGTGTGTGTGTGTGTGTTGAGTATAGTCTCTGTGTGTATATGTCCATATGTGTGTGTGTGTGTGTGTGTGTGCTTGTGTGCGTTTTATGTGAGTATATTTGTAAGTGTATTATTTGTATGTGTGTGTGTAGGTTCGAGTATGTGTGTGTGTGTGTAGCCATGTGTATGTGTGTGCTTGTGTGTGTGAATTCGTTCTGGTGTAAGTGTGTTTGTATCTCCGTCTGACTACGCGTGTATAGGCTTATGCTTGTGTACGTATATGTATGTGCGTGTTCGTATGCATGTGTTAGTGTATGTTCTTGTGTACATATGCGTGTACAAGTGTTTGTGATGACAGTCGAATTTGTGTATGTGTTTGTGTGTGTGTGTGTGTGTGTGTGT
>NW_026391249.1:10007-10578 GCF_001194135.2 Octopus bimaculoides | reverse complement strand
GACATCTGTGTTTGGAGTAAAAGAACTCCATTTAATTATTGAAATGCGATGAAGGCATTTTTGGTGGAATTGTAGTAACCGTTTACTATGCCTTTCACAAAAACTCCAAGTTTCACAAGAGCCACACACACACACATATATATATATATATAAACAATTATAATTAAGGGCAAAAGAAAAAAATTTCTACGCCAATATACTGAGAAATAGACTTTAATCGTCAATTACCACATACAATATACACCACGTGTATTCATAGCGATGTACATTGTATGCGGTGATTGACGCTTTAAAGTCTATTCCTCGGCATGTTGGCATAGAAATCTTTTTTCTTTTATAATTGTTTATAATTTTCACCTTTAAAAGGTATTTTAATATGCTGGCCACTTTGATGAGATTTTTGGAAAGCAAATTTATCCTATATTAGAAGTATACGTGTGTGTGTGTGCGTGTGCGTGTGCGTGCGCGCGTGTATTTATATATATTGGATAATAAAATGAACGGTTTACATCTGGTGGCTTACAGGTAAAGCTTGTATATTCCATCTTCCGTCTTTCATTTGCCATATATA
>NW_026391249.1:1100-3600 GCF_001194135.2 Octopus bimaculoides | reverse complement strand
TACATTGGTGATTAGAAATAATTGTGGATGCATGGATGTGAAGGAAATATGTTCTGTTTATCACATGTGATACACCAGACAGACAAGGGGTTAACATCAACGTCAGGCCATCGTTGTAATCACACACTGACGAACTATGAAGACAATTGTCAGTAATTTAACCCTTTGTCAAAAACATCTTAGAGTCAGTATCAACGTATGATTTAGCCAATTCAATAGTTTTATCAAGCAGCGAACTTGATATTGAGGGATAAAAGTCTATAATCTCAAACTGGCTAAATTTAGCCTTATTCTTATTCTTAATATTCTTAAATCAAAGCGGCGAGCTGGCAGAATCGTTAGCACGCCGGGCGAAATGCTTAGCGGTATTTCATCTGTCTTTACGTCCCGAGTTCTAATTCCGCCGAGGTCGACTTTGCCTTTCATCCTTTCAGGGTCGACAAATTAAGTACCAGTTGCGTACTGGAATCAATTTAATCGACGGTCCCCCTCCCCCAAAATTTCGGGCCTTGTGCCGAGAGTAGAAAAGAATATTCTTAAACCAATCTATTACATTAATACCATAATTCCATTGTTGAAGGCCAGTAGTTTTCCTAATTCTATTATTAATGTTTCTTAGTGTCTTTTTAGCTACTCGCCCAATTTCAAATTTCGCTGTATCTAACAATCTACAAATAGCATTATCATGAAAATTAGGTTTGTGGTCTTTCAATGTAATAAACACCGCTCTCTCTCTCTCCTTACCATTCCAATCAATATTACTCCATTTAGCGAGGAATTTTGCCTCCTCATTAATATCATATTTTGAGGAAATTGTGTTATTTAGAAACTTATCGTATAAATCATTAGTAAATTCATATATATCATTAGTGTTATCAGAAAATACGAACTTCTCTTTATTCTGCGCTGATGAAGGGAAATAAACCGGAAATCGCGATACACAGATATTGTTTTGAGCTGAGTGGGGGTGCTAGATTGCCTTGTTCGAAAATATAAGGACACAGATCATGTCGTATAGCCAGCTGGAGACGATGCCTCCTGGGGCTAAATTACAGCAACATTCGTCCTAAACCAAGACTGCCATGTTATGTTGGCAAACAATCTATTCTTCTCTTTAGAACTTCTAAAGATTTTAATATCAGATTTAATTTAATTTGAAAGGAGTTATAGCACTTTAATATTGGTAACCAAATTGAGGAGGTCAGACTCAGAGGGGAGAAAATCTTTAACTATAGGAGGGTGTTGTTGTTAATGGTCAAAATACAGGACTCTTGACATGTTCAACAAACAATGATGCCTAAACCAAACACCAATAAACTTAAGTAATTTAGTAAAATCACACACTAATTGGTCAGAATACAACTTGCAAAATTCAACATTCGGGAGCCTACACAAATGTATTTAAGGCACACAGTTTAGCCATCTCAATACAGTTGTAAGTTGTAAAACATAACAGTCACCATTACTACATGAATCTGAAAATTGCATAGTTTAATGCATGAAAGTACTAGATTCAGTCAGAATGGACATTTAATACTCTATCATTTCATTATATTATCTTATATCATTATAAGATTGTAAATAAAACGTGAGAATCAGAGAAAGTTGGAAATTTTTGAGTAATAAATTCTTCTATACACAGTCATACACACTCGTGGGTGTGTGTGTGTGTATATATATATATATATTGAGATTATGGGACGTAATGGTGTCATGAACACACAAAGGTGTCAGGTAACGCTGAGTAAGTGCTACGGACAGACTATAGTTAAGCTCCAGATTCGGTGATTATGCAAATGAGGAGTCCAACGTAGGTCATATATTAGCATGTATATATATAAAAAATTAACAGATGGGATAAAACATTGTTTACTGTCTGCATTTTCTATTTGCTACCTTCTCAGATTTTCGTGTTTTTTCTGTTATTCAATTTCCTTAATTCGTTATGGTATTTTATTTTCGTCCGAGGAATATGTTTGTGTATTTCTCAACATATGAAACTATTAACAGTGCTTTAATACATGAATTGTGACGTTTAAATAAATAATATAATAATATATATATATATGTGTGTGTGTGTGTGTGTATTTGTGTTTGTTCCGCACCATCTTCATATGACATCCGATGTTGTTGTGTTTACGTCCCCGTCACTTTTCTTCCCATGGTGTCACTAGATCTTAAAATAACGATCTTATCTTTATATATACATACACACACACACACACATACATACATACATACATACATATCGTGCCACTCCGCTGGTTACCACGACGAGGGTCCCAGTTGATCCGATCAACGGAACAGCCAGCTCGTGAATTTAACGTGCAAGTGGCTGAGCACTCCACAGACACGTGTACCCTTAACCTCGTGGAGATTCTGCGTGAGGCAGAGTGTGACCAGGTTGGCCCCTTTGAATTACAGGTACAAGAGAAACAGGAAGACAGAGTAAGAGAATGTTGTGGTGAAAGAGTATATATATATATATATATATATATAT
>NW_026391248.1:0-470 GCF_001194135.2 Octopus bimaculoides | reverse complement strand
TGAACAGCTATTTATTACTCCTCGATTCTTTGAGACACGCAGGTAAGCCTATTTTTACATTTCCAGATTGCAGATTTTTCAGAACACCAAATTGAAAATATAGGTCTTCAATCGTTTTGTTTACACTCGCAGCACCGTTCTATGAACCAAATCAATAAACATTGATCATAAATCGTTTTCTTTTTATACAATAATAGCGGCTCTTCAATAAAATAAGTTGGAAAAAGTGGATCTTAAATTGAAAGATTAAAATGTCATAACGTATGTTGGCATCTGTTTTTTTTTTCTGTATTATTGTCTTCCCCTCAAACAAAACAGTTTCGCAGTGTTATTTTCCTGTTAATCTCACTCTCATTCTCCCTCTTCTTATGTCTGCCTCTCTTTCTCTCTCTCCCTTTCTATATATGTGCATATACATGTTTGCATGCGTACATATATGAGAGTGTGTACGTACATGTATATATATATAT
>NW_026391247.1:0-539 GCF_001194135.2 Octopus bimaculoides | reverse complement strand
ATACATACACATATATATACATACATACATACATACACATATATATATATGTATATGTGTGTCGGTGTTTAATTGTGTGTCTGTGTGTGTACGTCTATATATATATATAAATATATATATATATATATATATATATCAGTCTACCGATCTGGCTTTAACAATGCTGTTATTACTGTTGTCATTGTTTCTGTTATTGTTGTGCAGTTAATCTAGGTTTTGTTGAAATGACAAGGAAATGAAATAAGGAGGAAAGTGGCATTAACTGAACGCATGTCTACGGATGAGAAAGAAGCGACAAACGGAGATAACAGAGAGGTTGTAGAGGGAGATGAGACATACAAATACCGAGAAAGAGGAAGCAAACGAAAGAGATGATATGACTTTGTGAGAAGAAAGGTGTAGTGGAATGGGCGGGTGTTTCTCTGAACATGTCTCACGGCAGAAACACTTTTAATTGCAAGTGAGCAATTGAAACAAAAGCTAAACAGCTGGAAATGTACACACACACACACACACGTATATATATATATATATATATA
>NW_026391246.1:0-565 GCF_001194135.2 Octopus bimaculoides | reverse complement strand
ATGAACTCAGACGAACCACAGTGACACACGGAACGTCAGACGAATTACATGTCTAACAGTCCATATAACAGCGGCCATAAACATGATTCCAAAAAATTGGTAAAGTTGGATTTGCAGAAATCTTTTATTTTTCTAGCTGTGTGGGCTGGAGCACCATCCTGTGTCCATATATAATTACCATCTGGGTAGTTTGCTTTAAGCCATAGCAATACCTAGTATCTCAGAGCCTTGTAGTCAGTATTAACATTGATCTTTTCATCACCTTTGTAGAATTTTATAGACATTTTCTTTCCATCGGAAGCCACAACATTAAAAGCCATAACTTGAGCAGGATGTCTTGTTTTGAATGTCCTCTTAACCTTAGGTGTCGATTTTGCGATAAATCTGTTATTTCTGCGGTTCAGAACAGCATCGACAGTGAAGATCTTTTCATCTGAAAAGATCGTTACAATGGAGGGCTTTTTCTTGAACCATGTAATAATTTTGATTTCTTTTCCTTCATAGTTGTTGTCAAAAAGTGTTTTGGTGTTCTGGTGTAAGATTTTAACCTCAAATCATATTTTAC
>NW_026391244.1:0-484 GCF_001194135.2 Octopus bimaculoides | reverse complement strand
GAATTTGACATCGCTGCCCTAAACTGTTTCTCATTTCGAGCCATTGGTTCCTCTGGTATTGTGGAGAGGAAAGCGTCGACTTTTGTCTTGAAGACCTCTATATCCATGTCTTGCAGGTCTCTCAAATATTTTGGCAGGGCATTAAAGAGCTGAGGTCCTCTGAAACCGAGGCTGTTGCAGTACCTCGTTCTTATGTGAGATGCAGTGGACGGCATCTTTGGTACTATGCAGTGGCGACATGTGCGGGCATTCTTGTAGTACTTGATGACAAAGTTTGACACCAGTCCTTCCAGTATTTTCCATATGTATATTATTACATATCTCTCCCGTCTGCGCTCCAGGGAGTAGAGACCTAGTGCATTCAGTCGCTCCCTGTAGTTCATCTGCTGGACTGTGGCGATCTTTTTTGTATAGTGACGCTGTCCACTTGACACTGTGTATGTGTGTATATATGTATATATATATATATATATATGTATATATA
>NW_026391243.1:0-369 GCF_001194135.2 Octopus bimaculoides | reverse complement strand
AATTTTAAAGTTAACTTGACATTTTATGAGTGTGGAAGGGATTAAAACTTCGATACTCAGTATCAAAGGTTCCAGCAAGAAGAGGCAGAAAAGAATTGTTTACATAATCAGTTTGATTGATTACCTTCCTCTGTTGGTTGAGTAAAGTGTCATCCAAGCTGGTGTTTATTGGTAGTAAAACTTAATTTGCAACACCTGTGCGTATTTATTAGCTTTGGTTTTGTTGGTAATTTTTATCAACAACTTTTCCTGTGATCGTGATTTGAGAAGACCTACAGCAGTATATGTAAAATAAAGTTTATCATAAACAACACAAACATATATATTCGCCATGATAGATCGCTAGCCACTACACATTCTTTTTTTTCT
>NW_026391242.1:0-547 GCF_001194135.2 Octopus bimaculoides | reverse complement strand
GTACGTGTATGTATGGTTTTTAACGTATTTGTTGATCGGTGTGTGTGTGTCAGTATGTGTCTGTGTGTAGGTGTGCATGTGTGTATATATATGTATGTATATATGTGTGTGCGTGTGTATGTATGTAGATGTAGTTGTGCGTATATGTGTGTGTGAGTGATTGCATATGTATAAGCGTATGTGTGAGTGTATTTGTGAAATAATAAAACTTAGCATGTGCAACCTAACATGTGAAACAAAGTGGACAGCCAGTGTATCCACTGCCGCTCATGTCGAGCGCGCAGAGGCACGTCGACAGCGATCGGATTGGAACTGCCAGCGTCTACTTGATTCAAAAGAGCCAGTTGGATGTGTTAGCATCAAAGTCGACATCGATTATATATCATTTGAGGAGATACAATTGGATCCCATTATAGAGGTAAACTGTGCTTAGTTTAAATCCTGAGTGTATGTGGATCTATGCCGTATTGAAACATGTGTAGTGTTTATTAAATAGCTGTCTGTATGTACTCATTCTTGACTCTATTCAATTATATATATATATATA
>NW_026391241.1:0-265 GCF_001194135.2 Octopus bimaculoides | reverse complement strand
TGCTTCTTCTCTGTTCGTCGATTTTTGCGATAGCTGAAAGGGAACGGAGAGGGAATGGCGCCTCTTTCATGGATATATAGGGATGAACAATTCGTCTATGTAGTGTGCTGAATACATGGAGTGTTCGTTAGGGTATGTTGATACTTGTTTATTTTTATGTCTTGACCATACGTGTACTGATGAATAAAAGATACAGTTTACTGCATAGTTTACTCCATTAATTATGAAACCATTGGTTTACCGTTAAGTTAAAAGTTTTTAGGAG
>NW_026391240.1:5437-8856 GCF_001194135.2 Octopus bimaculoides | reverse complement strand
TGTGTGTGTGTGTGTGTGTGTGTGTGTGTGTGTGTGTGTTGCTGTAGATGCGCGAATGTGTTTCTGGATGTGCGTCAGTGGGTATGCCTCCGTGCAGGGCCGGTTCAAGACACCGGCAATATGGGCAGTCGTCCGGGGTGCCATGTGCTAGACGGTGCCATATCGTAGGGTACACCATGTGCTAGGGTACACCATGTGCAAGGGTGTGCCATGTGCTATGGGGCACCATGTGCTAGGGGACACCAAAGAGGGCGTCACAAAGACAAGGGAATTTCCACGACTGTCAGCTTGTACACGCCGAAGTTCAGATTATCCAGGGAGCCAGCAACCCCAGGGCCGACCCTGCCCTGCCTACATGCAGTGCATGAGCACGTGTGTGTGGGGTGTATGTGTGTGTGTGTGTGTTTGTGTGTGCTGAGATTGGTGATGGTAGTAGTTCCGGGGACGAGAAGGCCTCAACAGTATGAAATACAGCTGCAGTGACATAGAAGTCTGTAGCAGACATTTCTAGCAAAACGCCGCAACAAGATTAGCCACAAAAGACGGCGAGCTAGCAGAGTCGTTAGCACGTTGGGCAAAATGTTTCGCGGTATTTCATTCGTCTTTGCGTTCCGAGTTTGAATTCTTACTGCGGTCGACTTTCCCTTCCTTTTTTTTTTTTGGTGTGTGTGTGTTGGTGGGGGGGGGGGATCAATAAAATAATTACCAGTTGAGCATTGGGGTTGATATAATTGACTTAAACCCCCTCCTAAAATTGCTGTCCTTGTACCAATATTTGAAACTAACCACTACAACGACAACAGCAGTAGCAACAACATCAACAGCGTACAGAAACAATATTATACACACACACACGCACGCACTCGTACGATAACTTACAAATTATGAAAAGTTTCAAGTATTGGCCCAAAGCCAGCAATTTTAGGGGAAAACTTAGCTGAATACATCGACTCCAGTGCTCAACTGGTTGTTATTTTATCGACCCCGAAAGGATTAAAGGCAAAGTCGATTTCCATAAACCTTTTATATACTCTTAATCTGTTACATCCATGACCATTTAAAACTTTTATATCCCTAAATCTAACACGAAAAGCTCTTCATGTCTCATTTTATCTTGTTTTAAATCATTTATTTTATTTCACATCACCCTCCCCTACGAACAGCGTTACCCTGTTACCTTACTACATTTAGAAAATAACGAGTTGGAAGAAATTCTACGAAGCGTTTTGTCGGGCCTGCTAACGGTTCTACCAACTCACCGCTTCCTCACTAATCATAAACATAATCGTTTGCCACAAGAAGTAAAACCTGGAAGAAGTTTCTCCAGTCTTTATTCTTTTGTGCGGTGTTAAAATAATCTTACAGACAAACGACTTCCTATATTTTTTCACAGCGATAGTTTTTCCCCCTCCCTTATGCCACTCCTTTCGTTTGTATATAACAACCTTGAGGTCCTTTCGTTTGTATATAACAACCTTTAGGTTTTTAAGGAAATATTTCCCACACTTGCCAAAGTGAATCGGTTTTGCTCCAATGCGTATTCTTTGGTGTTTTGTTACAATATCGTTAAAGACAAAACATTCTCTCCGTATTTTCACATCCACTTGGGTTTGGCCCCATTGTATGTTTCTTTATTGCGTGGCTGACTTCAAAGTTTCGAAAAAGTTTTCTTCTTATAAATTCACAGTAATTTTCAATAATATTTCTGCGTAATGATCTTTGTTTAAGAAATTTATTACTACATAAAGGTTTCCCACCTCTGTATTATCGCATTGCTGATAGGCTTTTCATCTTAAAAATACTTGAAATTGCCATGCACCCAACCAGAGCAATCTTCCTCGAAAATTCCCATGTACCCGAAATGCGCAATGTCCATAAAAAATTACTTAACAAACGTGTTGCTTGAAGAGCGTTTGGTTGCTATTTGTAGCACATAGTTGAATGATCAAAAACATTTTCTCTTGTTGGTTCGTGGAATCACAGAATAGAAGTAACTAGAATAAGGCGGAGAACTATACATTCTTGATGTTTCGAGTCAAGCACTCCGATTCGGTTTCGTTCGGTAGATAGATTTCAATAGAGTTGCTAATTCTTTCGAATTGGTAGAATCGTTAGAGCAATGGATAGAACGTCCTGTGGCATCTATTGTGGATCACTGCACACTGAGTTGAAATCCTGTCGAGATGAGACCAATTTTACCTTTAATCTGTTCGGGATCATATAAGTAAAGCACCAATCATATGCTCATGTCTATTTTCTCCTCTTTATCTAAATCTGTTACAGAAAGAGATTATAGAAAGCGGTGTTTATCCAGTGGTCCAACTAATCCTTTCATCACATCTCTGAGGACGCGATAGGAAAGACATATTAGTCTCTAACTGCGGTTATAATGTTGTTGTTGTTGTTATTTTTGTTTAACCTCTGTCAAAAGGGACCTAAGATCAAAAACACACTCAACACATACATACCTCGCCTTCCATGTGTAAATCTAAGATCACATGATCCAATGTCTTTTTTTTTTCTTAAAGACGATGTACCCTTTTACCTGTTCCAGTCACTGGAATACGACCATGCTGGAGCACCACTTTAAAAGGTTTTAATTGAACATCTCGACCCCAGTAATTATTTACATATATTCTTCTAAGTCTGGCACTTATTTTGTTGGTCTTATTTTGCCGAAGCGCTATGTTACATGAACATAAACAAATCAGCAACGGTGGTCAGGCGATGTGTGTGTGTGCATGTTTTTGTGTATGTTGTATGCGTGTATGTATGTGTGGGGACAAATACAGAATCAAAGACACACACAAATATGACGGGCTTCCACACAGTTTCTATCGAGTAAATTCACTCACAGGGCATTACGCGGTAGGGGGCTATAATCAGAAGGTGCCAAGCAGTGGTTCTGATCCCATAACCGCCTGTTTTCTTAATCAGGGTTTCTTAATCACGCAGTCATGCCGGCGCCTTAAATCGTTATTTGAAGACGAGTTGGCTGCCTTTTCTAGCAGGTCGAGTGACCAGCTATGTGGAGGCTTAAATCGTTGGCTGCTCGTTGTTTGGCTCGGATAAAGTAAGCTATAGAAGTCAAGAACAATTAAAGGAGCATTCATTTAACGAGGGTTTCACCTTGAATACTAATGAAGGAACGAACAAGTGAGCAGGACGCTTGGCGCCTCAGAGCTTGTCCCCCCACTTACACACACATACACACACACACGCACTCACACACATACGCATGCACACACTCACGCACATACGCATGCACACACTCACACACATACACATGCACATACAAACCACCTACCACCACCTTCACCATCACTGAAGGACAATACTTACCGAATACAATGTGAAACCTGCCCTCGTCTTTAAAAAAACATGCTGACCACGTTTGACAAGCTTTTGTGCGTTTGATA
>NW_026391240.1:1693-5135 GCF_001194135.2 Octopus bimaculoides | reverse complement strand
ACTACTACTACTACTACTACTACTACCACTACCACCACCACCACCACCACTACTACTACTACTACTACCACTACCACTACCACCACCACCACTACTACTACTACTACTACTACTACTACTACTACTACTACTACCACTACCACCACCACCATCACCACCACCACCATCACCACTACTACTACTACTAATACTACTACTACTACTACTACTACTACTACTACTACTACATAGTACATATATATATATATATATATATGTACGTGCCTATATATATACACACATACATACATACATACATAAAATACTCGTGTATGTGTGTGTATTCTTTTTTTCTTGTACTTGTTTCAGTCATTGGATTGCGGCCATGCTGGGGCACCGCCTCGAAGGGTTTTAGTCGAACAAATCGACCCCAGGACTTATTTCTTTGTGAGCCTAGTACTTACTTATTCTATCGGTCTCTTTTGCCGAACCACTAATTTACAGGGACGCAAACACACTAACACTGGTTGTCAAGAAGTTATGGAGGGAAAAAACACAGACCCAAAAACGTACACACATACACATACACACACATATATATATATTCGCTGGGCTTCTTTCAATTTCCGCCTACTAAATCCACTCACAAGGCTTTGGTCTGCCCTAAGTTATAGAAGAAAACACTTGCCCAAGGTGCCATGCAGTGCGACTGAACCCGGAACCGTGTGGTTGGAAAGTAAACTTCTTACCACACAATTACGCTTCTACATAAAGAAAATTAAAAGGACTTTTAATATTATTTGCTTAGATTTTTATCTTTTTTACTTTATCATTTCATTTCTTTTGCTTAAAGGTTGGTGAATCCTTTAATTTGTCTGTTTCTTTCTTTCTTTCTTTCTATCTCTCTCTCTTTCTCTCTCTCTCTCTCTCTCTCTCTCTCTCTCTCTCTCTCTCTCTCTCTCTCCCTCTCTCTCTCTCTCTCCTTATATATATATATATATACATACACTCATATATATACCGGAAAAACTGTCCGACGAACGGGAACGTGACTATCTGAGCAACAGTTTTTGTGATATTTTTCAATAAAGTATATATATATATATATTGGAAGAAAAGCAACAAAAATGTATTAGGTTATAGCAGTACGTACGTTTCGTACAAACTTCATTTATTTATGTAGTGAGAACACCACATAAGATGTGCAATGAAAATGTACTCCTCAGCTGCATAATGGAAGTTCGTTTCAGAAAGTCATTTTGTAAATGTGTGCAAATACAAGAGTAAACATTTTAAGTACCACATTTAATCTTTTGATTAAATCTATATTATATATATATATTACATACATATGAGAGGGATGACCACTAAGTGGACATCCCTTTTGCTAGAAGAAGACCACCTATGGTCTGACCACTAAGAAAAGATTGTTCTCAAGAAAATTCACCAAACACCAGAACGTAAGCGAGCAAGATACAAAATATAAAGATTAATCATAGACAGGTTTCATTGTTAACCACTTACGTAATTACTTACGTAATTGTCTGCAACTCCTCAATATGATCATCTTCGCAATATAATTTGCAGAACTATACACGAGACATACACATGTATGTAATATGTATATGTATGTAATATAATTTTTCCGAATCTTCAGATTTTTTAATTTGCTAGGCCACTGGTGTTAAATTGATATTAATCAAATTAATATTCAATTTCCCACCCTTATTATTTAAATATGTGTATATATAAATATATATGTGTATATATATATATGTGTGTGTGTGTGTGTGTGTGTGTGTGTGTGTGAAGGCGCATGGCTCAGTGGTTAGAGCGTTGAGCTTACGATCGTGAGGTCGTGAGTTCGAATCCCGGACCGGGCTGTGTGTTGTGCTCTTGAACAAGGCACTTTATTTCACGTTGCTCCACTTCACTCAGCTGTAGAAATGAGTTGCGACGTCACAGGTGCCAAGCTGCATCGGCCCCTTTGCCTTTCCCTTGGATAACACTGGTGGTGTGGAGAGGGGAGGCCGGTATGCATGGGCGACTGTGTGTTTGTGTGTGTGTTTTTGTGTGTATGTGTTTGTGTGTGTGTGCGCGTGCGTGTTTGTGTGTGCAATGAGCATTTCAGATTTTCTGGACTTTTCTTTTTTAGGAGAGGCTATAACTGTCCTAGATTAATGTAATTTTAATATATCATTACGTTACTTGTAATAAACGGATCTGTCAACCGTCTTCATTCCAGATTCAAGGAGACGACTTGTAAAATCACTTTGAACAAACTCTACTAAACGCTGCGTGTCACGGCTGACTGGTTTGCAGAACGCAATCGAGCCGTGAAGACAATCTGGAAGATCGCTTAACAATAAAGTTTTGCGTTACACTGGACAAAAAGGCTACAGAAACTTATGGAATGCTCCAGACTGCTTCTGGATTGAATTGTTCGAGCCGAGCATCTGTTTTTCGCAGGCACGAAGGGCCATGTACAGCAAGTCTACTAGGAAACTCATGTTGATCTCTTTTATCGACAGCAAAGACATCATCTACAGGTACTAGGTTCCCTCTGGCCAGACGGTCAATAAAGACTATTTTGTGGAAGTTTTGAAGGGAGTTCAGGATGAGGTTTCACCAGGAAAAGATTTCATCACAAAACGCCAGGGCACCTACATCACGACAGTGCACCAGCCCACAATTTCAAGCTGGTAACCAATTACTTGACAGAGATGGGCATCAAGACTGTTCCTCATGCTCCCTACAGTCCAGACCTTGCTCCCTGTGACGTGATTGTTTCCCAAGCTGAAGGAAAAGATGAAGGAGGGTGTAAGTTGTCCTTCACTTTGGAGGAATTCTATGGGGCTGGAGAGCCACAACAAGTGCAGTGAAGTCAGTTGATCCTACTTTGAAGAAGAATAGTGTTTTGCAATTTTGGAAATTAAAGGCGCGTAGCTTAGTGGTTAGAACGTCGAGCTCACAATCATCAGGAGCAGTGAGTTCGATTCCTGGACCAGGATGCGGGTTGTTTTCTTGAGCAGGACACTTTATTTCACGTTGTTCCACTTCACTCAGTTGTAGAAATGAGTTGCGACGTGTCTGAAGCCGAGTTTTATCGGCTTTTGCTTTTGGACAACATCTATGGCGTGGTCTTCCATAAACAATTTTGCCCAGACTTGTGTCACGAGGCGGGTCTTCATCCTTTTACTCCAAATGTCGCTATTGAACAAGTCTGAAATCTTCTGGAATGCACCTTATGTATGTATGTATGTATGTATGTATGTATGTATGTATGTATGTATGTATCTATGTATGTATGTATGTATGTATCTATGTATGTATGTATGTATGTATGTGTGCATACACATGCACGCACATACATATATATATCTTTAGAAATATATGTATATTTTCTTCTTGGCTTGGCTTCGCGAAAGAAGGGGCTGATCCACGTTATAATTCTCCCTATATA
>NW_026391240.1:0-1351 GCF_001194135.2 Octopus bimaculoides | reverse complement strand
ATATATATATATATATATATATACTTATGTATATATACATATATATATTTGTACATATATGTGTAAAATTATAAACATATATATATGTGGGTGTATATATATGTTTATAATTTTACACATGTATGTACATATATGTATGTATGTATGTATGTATGTATGTATCTGTGTAAATATATATATATATGATATATGCATATGTATATATATATATATATATATATATATATATATATATATATATATATATATTCGTACTTCCTGTTTATTTTGGCTATAAGTCAGTGAGTATATACGTGTGTGTATGTATGTATATACACATATACTTAATTACATTACATTACACACACATGCACTAACATACATTCAAACAAACAGGTACGACTGCATGAAATACCCATATAACAGACACACACACATTCACACACACACACATTCACACGCACACACACATTCACAGACACACACACACACCATCTAGTTAACAAGCAGATGACAAGATAGTTAAAAAAAGAAAAAAAATCAAAGTTTGTAGGTTACATCGATAATTACGTTGTTAGGGTTTACAATGTTTGGCGGGGCGAGGCGAGGCGGAGGTGGAACATGGTGGGGGCGGACACAGCGGATCGTCACTTTAAAAATGGTTTCCTTGTCCGAATCCACTCAACCGTGGTTGTTGTTTTTAGCACTTGTTCCTCTCGATAACACAGTCTCTCTTTGTTCTTGAAATCACTAACATAACCACATACCACACCTCGTTTACTACACAACCTCACGCTATAGCGCGCATACCGTGCCATAGAACGCCGTAGCATTGAGTTCCTCCATGGGAACGACGAGCACCATGGAGTTCTCCTGGAGGAAAGCTGACTGATGACCGATGACTTGCGAAGTGACATTGTTTGATCCAGATATTCTATTGGTTTCACGTTTAAACTGGCCAGATCTGGTCTCTTACACGTATTCTACGTTATTCTAAAAATAAATAACCACATAATCGAAATTTTGGAGCTTCATCGTAATGCATGATTAATCCTTTCTATAAAGGCACAAGGCCTGAAACTTTGGGGAAGGGGACTAGTTGATTACATCGACCCCAGTATTTCACTAGTACCTAATTTTCCGATCCCGAAAGGATGAAAGACAAAGTTGATCATGACAGAATTTGATCTCAAAACGTAAAGACAGACGAAATACCGCTAAACATTTCGTCCGGCATGCTAATGATTCCACCAGCTCACCGCCTTCGTAATGCATGATAGGTACAAAATAATCTGTTTTACTCTAGGCACAAGCCCCCTGGCGAGGGGGCTAGTCGATTAGATCAACCCCAGTACGCAACTGGTACTTAATT
>NW_026391239.1:0-200 GCF_001194135.2 Octopus bimaculoides | reverse complement strand
TAGATAGATAGATAGATAGATAGATAGATAGATAGATAGAAATACATGCGACGGGCATTTTTTGATTTCCGCCTAAGTCCACATACGAAACAATAGTTGAAGGCATTCGCTGTTGGTGCCACGCAGTGAGAACCTAGAGCCATATCGTTGAGGGGCAAACCTCTTGACACGCTTGCACCCCCACCCCCACACCCATATAT
>NW_026391238.1:0-236 GCF_001194135.2 Octopus bimaculoides | reverse complement strand
CACACACACATTATATGCACATATACATACACATAAGTACACATGTGTATATATTGTATACGTACATGCTTCATGTACTTGTGTATGCAAGTATATAGAACTTATTCAAATGCACGTACATGCACACACTTATGTATACATTCACACACATGTATATATGTATATAGAGCTCCTTGAATTAATTACATATATATATATATATATTATATATATATATGTATATTATATATATATTA
>NW_026391237.1:0-259 GCF_001194135.2 Octopus bimaculoides | reverse complement strand
AGAGAGAGAGAGAGAGAGAGAGAAACAGACTGACAGACAGGCAGAGAGAAGGCACTGACGTGTTGTCGTTGTTGCTGTTGTTGTTCTTGTTATTGTTGTTTGGAGCTAGATCATCCACGATCTAACTGACCTGTAATCTAAGTCGTTCCAATGACGACTATTCCATCGACTGTAAAAGGGACTTGGGACTTAAACAGCTCAGTTGCTGCTTTATCTTTTATCTTTTACTTGTTTCAGTCATTAGACTGCTGCCATGCTG
>NW_026391236.1:0-550 GCF_001194135.2 Octopus bimaculoides | reverse complement strand
ATACAATAATACTTTTTATCCCACTAAGATATCCATCATGATTATTAGGCTTGATCATTTGTTTTAAATTATAAAATTGCTAATTTATTGGTTTGTAACCTTGTTATATACTTATTTGGACATCTTTAATTGAACATTTCTTCTAATTATAAACTTTAACAAGAATTTTCTAATTATCAAGTGGTTAATACTGAATGAAATCTTCAATAAAAGCGTTGTGAAGAATTTATAAAATGTTGATAGTTCCAGAAAATAGAACGAATTAACTATGAGGAAGTTTATTGCTTCTGGCTTTGGAATATATAAAACATTTCGATAGAATTACATGGTAAGATAACGTAGTTCTAGAGTCAAAACTGGACTGAAATAAACAAGTTATTCCACGACTATGATTAAATACAAATCTTATTGTTCTATAAAAGCTATGGCTTCAGTAGATTATGTTAATATAATAAGCGGATGCTTTTTCATGTTAGCCTCATAAATAACATAAAACGCATACAACTCAGAAATTTGGGCTGGTGGATATGTTTAGTGCATTTTGTAACTT
>NW_026391235.1:0-676 GCF_001194135.2 Octopus bimaculoides | reverse complement strand
TATATATATATATATATATATATATATGCATACACACACACACGTACACATACATACATACACAAACGCATATGTATTCATATCTGTGTGTTCGTGTCAATAAAATCTATAGGCGTCTCTGTTTAACAAGTTTATTCTAAATATTAGATTTTTATTGGTCCTTTCATGTTAGAATAGAACATCCGCTCGGCACCATTTGATATTCCTTTCTAGTTCTTCAACATCTTTCTGTTCCCACGAAATGAAAATACTGCGTCTGTCGGCTTATTTGTTTATTAATATTCTTGTCTGTTGCTCACCCGTCGATATATATTTTCCTCTGTTACAGTGTACGGAAAGAAAGCAGAACTGAGATAATTTATGTTGTTCTCTTCATATTAGAAGCTTTATGGTTTCACAATGGCTGTTCAGCACGCTGATCAAGGCGACTTGTCACTCGGCTTCCACATCATGTGACTGTTTAGGTCTTAGATGTCTTCAAAACATTACTGAGTTTAAGGTGCGACGTTGTTCGTGTATTTGTGCCTTTTGTCGAAATCGTGTCGTCTGTTGCAGAAATATAGTGACTGAAAGAAACTACCTAGGGTCGGCTTCTGCATGGAAACGAAATTGTTATATCAGTACAAATACAATTAATATCATGAGCACACACATGAACACATGCAGACACACACAC
>NW_026391234.1:0-374 GCF_001194135.2 Octopus bimaculoides | reverse complement strand
AAAATTACTTTATGAATTCATTTTCATTCCTGAATACATGCATGCATACGTTTAAATGCACAAATAATTTGTACATTCACTTACACGTGCACACACATACTACGAACACACACAGTCATGCATATACAATGCATACACTCGTGTATAACAAATATATGCATATAGACAAGTAAATGAATATGTATGTGTGTGAGACAGTTGTTTGTTTGTGCCTGAAATAATCAATACAAGTATATATGTATATACATAGATACAGATATGTGTGTAGGAATATGAATCTGCACACATATATGTACGCCCAAATCATCCATAAATATATTCATATATGCATATACGTACGCACGCATATAAATATATATACATATTTATGCAGA
>NW_026391233.1:0-220 GCF_001194135.2 Octopus bimaculoides | reverse complement strand
ATAGTACAATAGTTACCTCCCTTGGCTTTCAGTTTTACTAAGGAATTTAGTGCTTCTTTTATTTTTTTTAGTCAACAGACTGCAACCACGTTGGGGCACTACTTTGAAGATTTTTAATTGAACAAATCAACACCAGTACATTTTTTATTTGCAGTTTGCAGTGAATGGGCATTGTGGGGTGGGAGTGAGATATATATACATATATATATATATATATATA
>NW_026391232.1:0-392 GCF_001194135.2 Octopus bimaculoides | reverse complement strand
ACAACAACAACAACAGCAACAACAAAAGCCATCGTAACAGCAATAGAAATGACATTAAGAAGAATAGCATAAACAGCAGCAGCAGCAGTCACAACAACAACAACAACAACAACAACAGGAACAGCAAGAATGACATCAGCAACATCACCATCAACAGCAGTATCAACGACAGCAATGAAAGCAACAACAACAACATCTTTTTCCTCCGCCTTCCCCTCCTCTTACTCTTCCTCCTCCTCCACCTCCTCCTCCTCTTCAGTGTCATAAGAACAACAGCAACAACGAAAACAACAGTAATATCACAAAGAACCACGAAAAATAATAATAAAAAAGAAATGACAAGAGCAAAAATCAGCGTCAACATTACTCCCCACCACCATTATCACCACCAC
>NW_026391231.1:0-281 GCF_001194135.2 Octopus bimaculoides | reverse complement strand
CATACATACATACATACATACATTCATACATACATACGTATCTACGTTCGTATGTACGTATATATATCATGATCTAACTGTTACTTTTCTCAGATGCAGCATGGAATTTTGTTAGTGCACGGGTCGCGGTCTCAAAGGGTCGAAAATATTTTGGTAAATTAAATTTCAATGTTGAAGTGAATCTAATGTTTTTTTTGTGTATTTTGAAATGGCTTATAAACATCTTCCACGCTTCAACTGTTTTTGTTTCAGCACACCATCTCAGATCAGGTCAATCCTAT
>NW_026391230.1:0-261 GCF_001194135.2 Octopus bimaculoides | reverse complement strand
ATATATATATATGCAGTTAGTTGAACAAGCATGTACTCCACTGAAGAAACTTTGTATTATAGCAGCAAGACCGTTAAGTATTAATACAGTGCATTATTTTAATATAACAACAGAAATTAGTATATATATGCAATGATAATAAAAAGCACACAAAAATCCTTTAAGGTAGTCACAGCATTTTTTTCTTTTTCTTCTCCTTTTTTTCTTGCAGTTAAATATATTAAATACTATATAATAAAACAGGCTTTAAACTTGATTGGT
>NW_026391229.1:0-454 GCF_001194135.2 Octopus bimaculoides | reverse complement strand
CTCTCAATCACAATGTCTGACAAGCTTTCTCTCACTATAACTGCAGATTTGTATTCAGCTGTTGCACCACAAACATGCGCGCAAATGTATACGCAGCTCAACGTATATAAAACGGAAACAACTGGATAAATATATGTGTAGATATAGATAGATAGTCGTGCGTGCGTGCATACATGAATGTCTTTTGTGCGCGTGCACGTCATTTGGTTTTAAGTGGAGAACTCAATATGAAAAATAAAATTCATACATTTTTTTTTTGTTATGGACTGAATTTTTGCGAAGTGAACTAACTTCAGAACCCCAATATTTGTCGAGTGATATGGCTCAAAACGCTAAATCCTTTTATCACCACTGTAACATTTTCATCTAATAAAATATTAATAAAACATTTGATATATATATAATAATACAAATGATATATGAGCATATGCATTTATACATACATATATGTACA
>NW_026391228.1:0-284 GCF_001194135.2 Octopus bimaculoides | reverse complement strand
GGAGGAGAATATGCGGTATCCATCGACTTGCAGACAATGTATTCTGTTGAATTAATTTGTTTATTTTATAACTAAAATGACAAAAACCACAATATACAAATGCTTATGACATACCATGTCATATTAACAATTAAGGTTACTAATATAAAGTACATTTAGCAATTGGAGAATGTACAGAAACTTACAGCTGGATACCGCATATTCTCCATTTTCTCATTGCTATATATATATATAGACTAGCTTCTTTCAGTTTCCGTCTACCAAATCCACTCACAAGGCTTTGG
>NW_026391227.1:0-346 GCF_001194135.2 Octopus bimaculoides | reverse complement strand
ATGTAACAAACAATATACATACATACGCATGTGTTTTTGTGTGTGTTGACCGCTTCTGTGTGTGCGTGTTTGGTTAACAATATATATTCAAACGTCACTCTATATACATAATTTTTTTATGTACGTGTGCACATTTAAATTAATGTATGTTTAACTGGTCCCTTAAGCATACATATGTGCTTTTGTTAATGCGTGTATAAGTCCGTGACTACAAATGTATATGGATGTGTGCGTGCACAAGTGAATGTATCTACGTATGTAAGATGGTATGTATACTTGTGTGCATGTTTATAGATACATGCCTCTTCATGTGTATGTATATATATGTACATATATGTGGGTATAT
>NW_026391226.1:0-257 GCF_001194135.2 Octopus bimaculoides | reverse complement strand
TGTGTGTGTGTATGGTCACGTGTCTCAGTTTTCATTTGCGCGTGTATGTGTGTATGTGTGATTGTCTGTTCATATTACCTATGTACCTATCCATCTGTACGTCTATCTGTTTACATTCATATCCCTTTGCTAACATACATATGCATATACATATACGTATACGTATACATATATAGACACACACACGCACACACACATACACATACATACATCTACATAACAGCCTACTTACTATCCTACTTTATATATATATTTAT
>NW_026391224.1:0-489 GCF_001194135.2 Octopus bimaculoides | reverse complement strand
ATATATATATATATATATATTATAAAAAAGATTATCTTGATGACTGGAAGCTCAAGTTTCGCCTCACGACATATATATATGATCGATCATTGTTACATAAAAAGAACGAGTGCCTGCCAATCATGCAACAAAATATGTCTTTCTAATGGTGAGCTGAAGAAATACGTCTCTATCCCATAATATTTCCTAGAATCACCCACAGTATGTAACATACAAGACGCATTTGTAAAAGAACTGTGGTAAAAGCTACTATCCACAGCGATGCCTCCAGCCTTTATATTTATGTATATGTGTATGTATTTCATTATATATTTGCGCATAGGTATATATATGCATTTATTTTTACGTCTGCATATATTTATGTAAATACACGTATGAGTGTAGGAACAAACATGATCATTGCGGACTTGGTAATTAGTGAGACTATTGCTTGTTTATGAACTGCAAAGTCGAGACGTTTGCCCTACAGCCGAAAATATGAACTCTACA
>NW_026391222.1:3496-3619 GCF_001194135.2 Octopus bimaculoides | reverse complement strand
CTCCCTCTGCACCACTCGAGCGGAATTCGAACGTACGTTCGTCCGTTTAGCCTCTCTCTGCACCGTTCGAGATGAATTCGAAGGTACGTGCGTCCGTTCGGCCTAACTCTCCACCATTCGTGC
>NW_026391222.1:1738-1925 GCF_001194135.2 Octopus bimaculoides | reverse complement strand
TGCCTCCCTCTGCACCGTTCGAGCCGAATTCTAACGTACCTGCGTCCTTTAGGCGTCCCTCTGCAATGTTCGAGCGAAATTCAAACGTATGTGCGTCCTTTCGGGTTCCCCCTGCCCCGTTCGAGCGGAATTCGAAAGTACGTGCGTTCGTTCAGCCTCCATCTGCACCGTTCGAGCGGAATTCGAA
>NW_026391222.1:1551-1728 GCF_001194135.2 Octopus bimaculoides | reverse complement strand
CGTTCAGCCTCCATCTGCACCGTTCGAGCGGAATTCGAAAGTACGTGCGTTCGTTCGACCTCCATCTGCACCGTTCGAGCGGCATTCGAAAGTACCTGCGTCCGTTCGTCGTCCCTCTGCACCGTTCAATTGCAATTCGAACGTACGGGCGACCTTTCGGGCTCCCTCTGCACCACT
>NW_026391222.1:0-108 GCF_001194135.2 Octopus bimaculoides | reverse complement strand
CGTCCGTTAGGCGTCCGTTAGGCGTCACTCTGCAACGTTCCAGCGAAATTCAAATGTACGTGCGTCCGTTCGGCATCCGTCTGCACCTTTCGAGCGGAATTCGAAAGT
>NW_026391221.1:0-441 GCF_001194135.2 Octopus bimaculoides | reverse complement strand
AGATAGATAGATAGATAGATAGATAGATAGATAGATAGACATGCGTGTGTATTGTTGATAGACGAACATAATACAAGTAGTCGGTGCCTAACTTTAGGTCTATGGCTATTCAAAGAACATGAAATATAGCAAAATGCATGAACAGAAAATCATTTACTCCATACACACATACACTCTCTTGCGTGTGTATGCATAAATATATGTATGTGCATACATATATACAACATATACTAATACATATATTAGTATCTAGATCTATCAATTTCTCTCGTGTTTCTCTGTGCGCGCGTATATATATATATATGTACATTCTTTTTCTTTTATTCTTTTACTCGTTTCAAAGCTTTGACTGCGGCCATGCTGGAGCACCGCCTTTAGTCGAAGAAATCTTCCCCCAAGACCTATTCTTTGCAAGCCTAGTACTTATTCTACTGGTCACTT
>NW_026391220.1:0-204 GCF_001194135.2 Octopus bimaculoides | reverse complement strand
GCTGGGCACAGGTGCCATTGACGGTTTCGCTTTTGCTTGCCCCAATAAGTTTTCGCAGGAGCTCTGTCACTATTTTCAGTGTTATTATTGGTGGTTTAAGTGAGAATTTTAGCTCTTATTTCTAGCAGGCAGGCATATTCATATGCCCTTATGATTGATATATGTATTTGTATGTTTATGTATGTGTTTGTGCATAAGTGTGTG
>NW_026391219.1:0-1172 GCF_001194135.2 Octopus bimaculoides | reverse complement strand
GGTAAATCATTGTCTCAAAATTGTAACTCATGAAACCACAAATATATTCACGAAGGGGAGAAATGAAAAACAGTTTCTTGACAATCGATGGTGGTGTGTTTACGTCCCCGTAACTTAGCGATTCGGCAAAAAGAAGCCAATAGAAGGCTTAGAAGGAATAAGTCCTGGGGTCGATTTTCTCGACTAAAGGCGGTGCTCCAGCACGGCCACGGTCAAATGACTGAAACAAGTAAAAGAGTATATGTACATATATATACATATTATCGGCAGAAGTTGGAGAGTTAGTCAAAAGCTCTGAGTTTGATGAGATTTTAAGAAGTTAGCGAGTAAGTCAAAACCTGAGTGTTTCGTGTATTGGCTAAGATTTCCCAAAGACGACAACTTTACAATACGAAATTTTGCAGAAAATATTCGAAGCAAACCAATTTACAATAGTAACCAGGAGTGGGGACAATATTATACAAATATTTCATAAAATCTGATTGATATTCCATTTGTGTATTTATATGTGAGTCTCTGCAACTTGTATGCTCGTTAAATTTTCAACGATTCATTCAATTGTTTTTGTTTTAATCCAAAAAATGACAGCATATGACAGGCGACGTCATAACTATAGAGTTGTGCCCTCCCCCTCAGACTTTGGAAGGTCATAACTTTCAGAAAAGTTTCATTTTTCTCTATGTGCGTATGTGCATCCGTAGATTTCTAATGTAGTAATAAGCAGAAAAGAGAAGCCGTCATAAGAAAACTTATGTTAAAAATAACATGCACACGACTTCTTTTTTCTCAATAGAAGTAAATTCCAAAGTAAACGTTTTTAGTAGAGAAATAGAAGAGAACAGAAGCAGCGTATTACTTCATTAGAAATCTACGGATGCACATACGCACATAATAGAGAAAATGAAACAATTATGGACGACTTGCTCCGAAACACCACCGAGTGGGGAACACTTCTCAAAAATAACCTGCAGTTGTTTCCTTCAAAATTCCTACATGCTCGAAATGTACATACATCAAGGTATATTTGTAGAAACTTTCACGAAAAAATATTAATTTTCCTGGAAGTTAAGAGGAATTTAAGTGGACTCTGTTGGAATTTCCGAAAATTGTCCACCCATCCCTCATTCCAAAACACTTTCACCGGAATTTTTTGTATATTCGGAATCTACATA
>NW_026391218.1:0-618 GCF_001194135.2 Octopus bimaculoides | reverse complement strand
TTGTTATTGCTGTTGTTGTTGTTGCTGCTGTTGTTTTTATTGTTGTTGTTGTTATTGCTGTTGTTATCAAAGTTGTTATTGTCGATGGTGTTACAGTTATTATCGTTTTGTTATTGATGTTGCTGTTGCCGCTGTCGTTGTTGTTGTTGTTGTTACTATCGTTACAGTTGTTCTAATTGATAAGTTGGTGCACATGTTACACAATACATCTGCAACTGAATGCAGCTTGCTGCACTAAAAACATGCGCACATAAAACAACAACAACAACAACGACAAAATCCTCACCCCCACCCCACCCCAACCCCCAACTTTCGTCTTTCATCCTCTCCTCCGCCTTTCCCTCCTTCTGTTACTGCACACTGGGAGGGAGGGTGGAGCTTAGGGTAGCAGGTGGGGGCAGGTGTGGGATAAGGAAGAGAAGAAGAAAATGAAAGGAAAGAAAGAAGGGGAAGGAGGAAGAGAAGGAGGCTAAGAAGGGGAAGAAGAAGAAGAAGAGAGATGACAGAAGGGAGGAGGAGGAAGGAAAAGGCAGCAGTTTCTTGTTGTTGTTGTTATTGCTGCTGCTGATAAGACATCACACAGATACACACATGTACAATATATATATATATATATAT
>NW_026391217.1:0-443 GCF_001194135.2 Octopus bimaculoides | reverse complement strand
AATATATTCATTGAAGAAATATTTCTTCAAAATACAATATATTAAACCAGTGTATCTTGGATAAAAAAACATCCCTATAAGAAGTCTAAATATCCTCATTGTGACTATATATATCAGGCTGAGTAAAAAGTAATCAACGTTTTGAAATATGAAATTCATCACTATATATTTCAACATTGCGGAAATTTTATTCATCTAAGTAAGTACCATTACAATCAATACATTTTTGCCAATGAGTTACAAGTTTGTTTATTCCGGTAACATAAAAATCTGGAGTTCTGGAGCTGATGAACTCTTTGAACACACTTTCAGCATCGGTTTGATTTTTGAACTTCTTCTCTCACAGGGAACCATCAAAGTGCTTGAAAAAGTGATAGTTGGTAGGAGAAAGGTCTGGGGAATAAGCTGGGTGGGGGAAGAACTTCGTAGCCAAGTTCTTTCAT
>NW_026391216.1:0-206 GCF_001194135.2 Octopus bimaculoides | reverse complement strand
AAGAGAATTCAAACAGCATTTAAAATTTAAGACAGGTGTTTCGGTAGAGTTTTCTGGATGTATTCATAGATTAGATCATAACATATAATCCACTATCCTCAGGTGACATTTTAAACAAATAAAATGTCAAACAGGTGAGACTTCATACATTGAACATGATGAATTCAATGTTATGATGAATCTATGAAGATATCAATAAAATTCTA
>NW_026391215.1:0-232 GCF_001194135.2 Octopus bimaculoides | reverse complement strand
TGTGTGTGTATGTGTGCGTGTGTGCAGTGTAAACATGGTAGAAAATGAACATATGATATGTATGTATATATGAAATATATATATATGTAAATATACATACATACATACATATATATATATATATATATATATATATATATATGTGTGTGTGTGTATATATGTATGTATATACATATATGTACATACATTTGTGTATGTATGTAGGTAAGTATATACATAAATACATATATGT
>NW_026391214.1:0-266 GCF_001194135.2 Octopus bimaculoides | reverse complement strand
ATCTTTATATATATATATATAGGCAGAAGAATCTTATATGTATTTTTAAATAGTTATACATATGTCCGTGTGAGTATATATATAATATATACTTATACACTGCTACATACATATTTCATCTCGCTCTTTCTTTTTTTTGTGCTTTGCCACTCTAAATAAATAAATGTATACTCTCACACATGCACACACGCACTCACAAACACACACGCACACATATTGAGAGAGGAATTTACTTAACACATGTTCCTCATCTGCAAACCATTTCC
>NW_026391213.1:0-468 GCF_001194135.2 Octopus bimaculoides | reverse complement strand
ATATATATATATATATATGTATATATATATCTTTCTTTCCCTCTCTCCCTATATATACATATCTCTATCTTTCTCTCTGTGTGTGTGTATATATATATATATATATCTATATATATCTATATATATTATTTTATTTAAAAGAATTCCAACTCTGTCTGTTTTTTATGTTTTATTTATATTCTTGTAAAATTAATGTGGGATATAGAATATGGAATATACAATATATAATATAAAAATGGATGGTACAATGAAATGAAGTATTGAATGTCTTATTGAATATATGGAATATGTCTTATTGAATATATGAAATACTGAGTGTTCAATATAAAGGATTAAATATATAAAGGCGAATACGTATTTTCTATACCTTGTGGTATTTCATCATGGCCGGTATGACAGACTGTAATATATTCCTCTTTACACGATCATACAAAACCCCTTTTTTGTATTTATTTTTACTCACACACA
>NW_026391212.1:0-265 GCF_001194135.2 Octopus bimaculoides | reverse complement strand
GATCATTATCTTTTTACATCCATCTTTCCATGCTGATATAGTTTGGGTTGATCCTCTCCTGCCATTTTTTAAAACCATGTCTTTCTCTTTCACAGGTCCTTTCCACAAGAATCTTTTAGTACTTTACCCATCTACCATCATTTATATGCACTACATTTCTAATACAAGTACAGCCATCTCTCTTGCATAGTGTAGCTTATTCCTCTTATATACAGTTTTCCTCCCAGATCATCTATGTCTCATTATTCATGCACAACAGCATTAC
>NW_026391211.1:0-246 GCF_001194135.2 Octopus bimaculoides | reverse complement strand
ATCGGTTGTCAAGCGATGGTGGGGGACAAACACAGACACACAAACATATAAACACACACACACACGTATATATATACATATACGACGGGCTTCTTTCAGTTTCCGTCTACCAAATTCACTCACAAGACTTTGGTCGGCCCGAGGCCCTAGTAGAAGACACGTGCCCAAGGTGTCACGGAGTAGGACTGAACCCATGACCATGTGGTTGGTGAGCAAGCTACTTACCACACAGCCACTCTTGCACCT
>NW_026391210.1:0-259 GCF_001194135.2 Octopus bimaculoides | reverse complement strand
TATGTATGTATGTATGTATGTATGTATGTATGTATGTATGTATGGAAAGAGAGACTTAAAGAGAGGGAGATATATAGATAGATCGATACATACATAAACACACACTCACACACTCACACACACACATATACATATATACACATACACATATGTATATAGATATATCTACACATGCACGCATTTATACAGGCATATATGTGTGTGTAGGTGTGCGTGCATACGTCCATGTGTATATATGTGCATTTTTATCTGTTCGTGA
>NW_026391209.1:0-219 GCF_001194135.2 Octopus bimaculoides | reverse complement strand
TTAAACGATGATGATGATGATGTGTGTGTGTGTGTGGAAGGGTTGAACAAACTGTTAGGTAAGACTTGAAGTCCCAGTCAAATTGATTTTCACTATAAATTTGATTAGTCTCACTATAGCATCCTGCCATCAATAAATGTTATTATCATTATTTTTATAATAATAAAAAAATAATAATCCTTTCTACTAAAGGCACAAGGCCTGAAATTTGGAGGAGGG
>NW_026391208.1:0-277 GCF_001194135.2 Octopus bimaculoides | reverse complement strand
TCTTTTGATTTGTATAAACTACATTGGAAATCTATTTGACTTTTGTCCATTTTGGCCTTTGTCTAGTTAGACCTTAATGCTTGATCTTGTGCTGCTGTTAACAAACTGTCTGTCTCCCTTTTCAGCCTTCCTTTCTCCAACCATAACCATGTCTCACTACTACTATTTGCTGCAACTATCTTTGAGAATCTACCATCTTCTCCTGCCAGTCAGATAACTTTTTTTCCTTCTTTCCTGGTTTTTAACTTCGTTTGTTTTTTGTTTCCCCATGTCTTGC
>NW_026391207.1:0-236 GCF_001194135.2 Octopus bimaculoides | reverse complement strand
TTCACCACATACCGAAGTTCAGAAATAGCAGCTAAAAATGCTGAAACTCAGCATGCACATTTGCAAGTATCGTCGAATTTACAACAGGAATATCATACCGATGAAGTAATGAAGAGTTTTTCCTTCTAAACCAGAAACATGTATATGATTAACTATGGCTAGTTGAGTTCGTTATTTTTCTTCTTGTTTGCCTCTGTGAGTTGCGGGTAACTGCTATCTGTTGGAGTTTCAGCATT
>NW_026391206.1:0-220 GCF_001194135.2 Octopus bimaculoides | reverse complement strand
GTGGTTGCATTAGAAACTATAGTACATATCCTTTTTGCTAGGTTGAAGAGGATGTTCATTCTGGTGTGTCTGGGGTGGCATGAGTTGAACAGTAGATATTGCTTTGAGTCCGTGGGTTTATAGTATATATCTGTTTCTATTACGATGTTAGATTTCTTAATAAGGATGTCGAGGAAGGGAAGTTGCTGATGGCTATATTCCATCGTGAATTGAATGTTTA
>NW_026391205.1:0-214 GCF_001194135.2 Octopus bimaculoides | reverse complement strand
ATATACATACATGCATATACATATATGTGTGTGTGTGTATACATACATATATATGTATGTGTGTATGTATATATAAGGCAAATGAGAAAGTAGGGAATATAAACAATATCGATTGTTTATCATCTCCATTTTCTTATTTGCCTTATAAATCCTGGGTAAATTCCTACTTATATATATATGTATATATATGTATATACATATATATATATATATA
>NW_026391204.1:221-443 GCF_001194135.2 Octopus bimaculoides | reverse complement strand
TATATATATATATACACACACACATGCACACGTACACACACATACATGCACACATATTTATAAATAAATATACATCCACGTACATACATACACACACACAAGCACATATACACAGTTATATATACATATACACACACACACACATGCACACGTATACACACACATACATATGCACACATACATGCATACATCTTTATATATGCATACATGCACATACACACA
>NW_026391204.1:0-211 GCF_001194135.2 Octopus bimaculoides | reverse complement strand
ATGCACATACACACATACACACTCACAAGCACATATACACAGTTATATATACATATACACACACATATACATACACATATATTTATATGTAGATTGCTACAGATACAACACACATGTGCACATACAAAACACATGCTCACATGCACATACACACACATATGCACACAGATTTATATAAACATACATATACACATCCCACACATACACACAC
>NW_026391203.1:0-241 GCF_001194135.2 Octopus bimaculoides | reverse complement strand
ATAGTGGTGGTGGTGGTTGATGAAAAGATAGCTTGAGCAAGAATGGAGAAGGATGATAAAGAGTAAAAATGATATATGAGAGAGAGAGAGAGAGAGAGAGAGAGAGAGTGTGTGTGTATGTGTGTGTGTGTGTGCGTAGGGAGAGAGAAAGGAAGAGACAAAGAGAGGGAGGAAAAGGTGTGTGTATGTGTTAAATAGATAGATAGATAGATAGGTAGGTAGGTAGGTAGGTAGGTAGGTA
>NW_026391202.1:0-344 GCF_001194135.2 Octopus bimaculoides | reverse complement strand
CATGTGGTTGGTAAGCAAGCTACTTACCACACAGCCACTCCCACGCCTACGGATTAAGAACTTCTATTTTCAAAGTTGCTTTTATTATTTTTTTTTATAAATTCAAGCTTCTGGCCATAAAATATACAACAAACATAAATATAATGGCAATAGAAATATAAAGTTTTTATTTATGCATACAAAAATTTAATGCGTCTATTAACAGTACACCTTAAACAGTTCAACTACATATGAATAAGTTCACTAAGACAATTTTTGAATTCCAGTCAGAAACCAGGCAGTTGAAGCATAGCTCCATGTCTTTCTCTCTCACACTAGGCCAAAAGAACGTTAAAATAGAGAAT
>NW_026391200.1:0-551 GCF_001194135.2 Octopus bimaculoides | reverse complement strand
ATATATATATGTATGTATTTATATATATATATATATTACTTTGTAATGAGAATATGTCGACTAAATTAAATAATCATAGATCAGTGCTTAAATATTCTCTTCAAATCCCCCTACACTTACGAATTACAGCGTGTATGTAAGTAAGCATGTGTTAGGATGAAATTATGAAAGTATAGAAGAGCAGTGCTTCAGAATTTATCAAAATTACCCTTCAGTATTCGGCTCAACGATGGAACTATTTGACACCGTTCCAAGATGTACAATGTATTATCCTTATTTTCAATAATAAGCCAACCGTTCGCAAATTGGCTACCAACGATTCCACTGAACACTAATATATATTGCTTTATTCATTCGGATATAAGATTTAATTACTGCCTATTATTATTTGTCGTAGTTGAAAGTTCGCAGTATATATTTACGGCGAGGACAATCAAAATGGTCTCACTGCCACATTCATCCCAATTCTTACAATTCTAAATCTTTTCTTACTCTGTTTAAATGCATCTGTGTATGTATGTATGTATGTATGTATGTATGTATGTATGTAT
>NW_026391199.1:0-385 GCF_001194135.2 Octopus bimaculoides | reverse complement strand
ACTGAAACAAGTAAAAGAGATATATACATATATACATATATATATATATAAGTATGTATGTATATATGTATCTATATGTATGTGTGAGAGAGAGAGTGTGTGTGTATATATATATATAGATATATATATCCTTCTCGATAAGATCTTAATTATATACTTTGTAGGCTACATGAAATCCCATAAGGGGAACATAGGATTTACTGATCAGGTGAATTACAATTTAATTTTTATTTTAATCAATTCTTTATGTAGTCTATATTTGAATCTAGTTCTTCAGATCTGGATAATATGAGTGTGCCGTACCTGTTCAGATTCTGATTCCTCATTCCTTTTCTCTATACCTCTTTATGTATGTATGTATGTGTGTATGTACGTGTGTATGTAT
>NW_026391198.1:0-355 GCF_001194135.2 Octopus bimaculoides | reverse complement strand
GGACAGAGATGTGTGTGTATATATATGTATCTATTTGTGTATACATGTATGTGTGTATCTACATATATGTGTGTGTCTGTATGTGTATATGAACGTATATATGTGTGTGTGTGTGTGTATGTATATATATATGTATATCTTTTCCTATCTGTTTCCCTCTCTCTAATACTGTTTGTGCTTTAATGAATCAAGCTGTAAATGAGAATGACATTTCCTAGTGTAATGATGATGATGATGATGATGATGATGCTGACTGCATTATTACTGTTGCTGTAGTCGTTTTTGTCTTACATATTACTGATGTATTGTTACTATCGTTTCTGCTCTTGTTACTACAACAGCCACAACTTCTGCT
>NW_026391197.1:0-415 GCF_001194135.2 Octopus bimaculoides | reverse complement strand
GTGTGTGTGTGTGTGTGTGTGTGTAGTGACACAGTAGATTCTAGAGACTGTTTGTGTATATAGAATAGAGTGGTTGTAGTCAGTTTTGTCAGCAGGTGGTCGACGTTAGTTGGTGCGTAAGGCTAATGGAATTAACCCTTTCGTCAAACATTAAACGTCTCACCACTGAGATAAACATACGTCTGTTATTCTATTCCTACGTATCACTGTATATTAATGATTAGCACAAATGAGTTGATTGTATATAAGAATCTATCGTTTTGATAATGGAGGGATTACAATCCAGTTGGGTCTCCAATCACGGTATATATATATATATATATATATATATACATACATGTGCGTGTATATATGTGTGTGTATAAATATACACACACACACACACACACACAAACACACACACAAACACACACAC
>NW_026391196.1:0-217 GCF_001194135.2 Octopus bimaculoides | reverse complement strand
ACACAGGCATTTGTGAATAGTATGTGATAGGGTAGGGTACAACCAAGTACTGTTTTGTCCCCGAGAATCTTCTAAGAATTGGTTACAAGACTGAAGTTAACGTATTCTGTACGTGTGCCTAAATTCGTGCATACACACTAGTTGAAATTACACTACACTTTACACACAGAGACATTCATACACATGCACACGCATTCCACACACACATCTTAATACA
>NW_026391195.1:0-347 GCF_001194135.2 Octopus bimaculoides | reverse complement strand
TAGTAGTAGTAGTAGTAGTAGTAGTAGTAGTAGTAGTAGTAGTAGAATCACCATCATCATCATCATCAACAACTTCATCACCACCGCCACCACCAGTACCAACACCACCACCACCAGCACCAACACCACCACCACCACTGCCATCACCACCATCACCACCATCACCATCATCATCATCGTCGTCGTCGTCATCATCATCGTCGAAGTCGTCGTCGTCAACATCTTCATCATCATCATCATCATCATCATCATCATCATCACCACCACCGCAATCACTAGCACCACCATCATCATCGTCATCGTCTTCGTCTTCGTCATCGTCGTCGTCGTCATGATGATGATGATGA
>NW_026391194.1:0-464 GCF_001194135.2 Octopus bimaculoides | reverse complement strand
ATTGATCCGTTGAAAATACTTTATTACAACAACAATAACAATAATAACAACAAATAAATAGACCTATGTACATTCCGATAGAACATCCAGAATGATTAATACATATCATAAAATATTATAAAATATAGGATACTCCATCTCTTCAGGGTCCCATTATTATTGCTATCATCACCATCATTATTATTATATATATATACACACACATACTTGTATGTATAAAGAAAAAGAGAGTGAGAGAAAGCTTAGGGCCAACAGAATCTCAGGATAGATACCACAGGATAATGCTCAAATCAGCGTAAAAGGGGGCTTAACTCATCTGATCCTCTCAGTAGTCGTGCACCTGTAACATCATGCATACATCACCTACGAATATAGCTGTTGAGATAAGAGATTGCATAATATTTTCTAATTATATATTTTTCTTAATTTTATAATGAATTCGTTGTGCTCCTTGTAAATGTATG
>NW_026391193.1:0-232 GCF_001194135.2 Octopus bimaculoides | reverse complement strand
TTTTCTAAAGTCTTAGAATGTCCTTGTTATTGTTTTATTTCAGAGCTATTGCAGCCAAGGTTATTATGGTCCGAACTGCATAACAAGGTGTGATATTCCTATCACCGAGCAAACGAGATTTCAATGTGATGTTAACGGTCAAAAAGTCTGCAAACCTGGTTTCTCTGGTCCATTATGTAATATTAATGGTACGTGTATATTATTTCTGTCTCTTTACATCATGAATTCAAAT
>NW_026391192.1:311-436 GCF_001194135.2 Octopus bimaculoides | reverse complement strand
CCTCATCCCATATCTTCCTGGGTCTACTTCTTCCGCAGGGTCCCTCCACAGTTAGAGATCAGTACTTTTTTACGGAGCTGTCCTTGCCTATAACATCACATCACCATACAAGCACAGTCTTCTCT
>NW_026391192.1:0-108 GCF_001194135.2 Octopus bimaculoides | reverse complement strand
TTCACAGCCATGTAGCATGGCTGTTTGCACACAGGCCTCATACACTCTGCCTTTCACTTTGAGCAAGAGGCCCTTTGTCATCAACAAAAGTGGAAGCTCTCTGAACTT
>NW_026391191.1:0-295 GCF_001194135.2 Octopus bimaculoides | reverse complement strand
TGTTTTTAGATTCCACATTCGAGTTACCTCTATTTCCAGGTCTTTTTATTGTGAAAGTGTTTCTATTTCTTTTAGGGAAACGTTGTCATCTGCTGGTATTGATACATCAGTTAGGAAGCATGTTTTTCCTTCCTGATCTTTGACAACTATATCTGGTCTGTTGCCCTTAATTTTTCTATCTGTGTGTATTGGCATATCGCAGAGTAAGGTTGCTTTCTCGTTTTCTGTGACTTTTTCTGGCGTGTGCCTATATTATTATTATTATTGTTCAGTAGTTTTATTTTTATAACGTGCT
>NW_026391190.1:0-224 GCF_001194135.2 Octopus bimaculoides | reverse complement strand
TAATTAAAAGCACAATAAATGAGTATAATATAAAGTAGAGTAAATATCATCAGATAAATATAATATAATATAATATAATATAATATATATATATACATATAATATAATATGTATATATATACACATATATATATACACACATACATACATTTATAAATATATATTATATATATATACACATAATATACATATCTATCTATCTCTTTACATATATATACATATAT
>NW_026391189.1:3085-4337 GCF_001194135.2 Octopus bimaculoides | reverse complement strand
ATTCGAATACAAAAATATTTTTCTGTTCTATAACACAAAATAGATACGTAAAACATTAATGAAAAATGTGGCACCCGTTTTAAAATAGATCCCAGCTTTGGACTGGAACAATAGAATAATTGCATTACAGAATTAATTCTCATCCGCCCTTAACCTCTGATCAAACACAACCGGGGCATATAATCATTATAGATATATTATAGTCATGCTATTTAGCTCTCATTAGTTTTGAGCTGCAGGCCCAGTTAGCCCACGGAGTGTGGCTTTTAAGCTTAGTAGCTTATAAAACTGTTGACAATCGTTCGGCTGTTTAAGCTGTTGTATAAGGAAGGCGTGAGGTGCAGAACGAGCAGCACTGAACTTAAATGAGAGGGGTACATACATGCATACACCCATACCATACATACATGTACGCGCGCACACAGCACATACACACATATACACACGTCTACTATCTATCATTACAGAAATGGTTTTGATCAAGCTTTAAAATAATTCTTGGTTCCATATAGCCAACTAAAAATTCAAGGTAGTGCCCCAGCATGGAGTAAAATATATTTTGGGGTCTATACATTCGACTAAAAATTCTAAAACGAAAAAATAACCGAAAAATATACTGGTGGCGGAAGCTATAAAAACAGAACACACACACACACACACACACACACACACACAAACACACACACACACACGTACACCCATTAGCTTCCTCTTCCACTTCGACACGTCAAACAGAACAAGTACAGAAGTGTTTACAGTTGACAAGATAACACGTGCTCACGGAAATTAACGAAGATAGTCGGCAACTCTGATACTGTAAACGAAAGATGGCCAAGAGTCAAGTAAGGGTAATAATTGAAATAAATACATTAAGAAAACCACGTTTAAGGCTGCACACATTAAAATTAAGTTGCATGCAGGCTGGAATAGTGACAATTTATTTATTTACTAATTAGAAGACTGTTGCTTTTTTAAAAGGAAGTAAGCAAATCTGAAAATCGGCTATAATAATGTCGCCTTTCAGTCTCCTTGCTTTGAAGGTATGCTATTGTAGTGAAAAAAAATTGAAGAAAAAGTTACAGAGGTTTAAATATTGAAAAAAAAAAAAGGGGGTATTTTTAGCCAATAGCGAGACAGAAATTTTCTGCGTTTAGTGGAGTGGTGTCAACTTCAAGGTCGTACCCTGTGAAATTTATAGTTTAGCGTCTGACTTGTTCATTGTTTCTAAATAAACAGAAATGTCTAATAAAAA
>NW_026391189.1:0-572 GCF_001194135.2 Octopus bimaculoides | reverse complement strand
TAATATGTCGATCAATATCATTTTCATCAATATATGATCGGTGAGGATAACATTGCTAAAAACAAATAATAATCAAAGGCAAGGGCTACAACCCAAAATAAAGAAATGGAAAAATATTATCTCTAAGATGAGCTTACGTTAAAATAAAATTGGAAATAGTAATCTAGTGAAGTGAATAATAGTCTGCTCTTTAATAGACATTGTGTCAGCTTTGGGCGTTGTTTCGGTATAATTCAACTTCTTCAATTAATAGGATAATAGTTATGCATATATATATAAAAGTGTACATAAGTTGGTGGCGGAAAACAACATAAAGACTGATGGAAATAATTCAAGGAAACATCCAAATGGAAAATAATGATTACATTTTTTACAAAGTACAACAGTCCTCTATTTTACGAGAAGTAACTGAGATCATAATGACCCTTATTCCTTTCTCAAATTCATAATTGAAATCGAGCTATGGTTTCAATTTTCGACGCTCTTGGTTCTTACTCTACGTTGTTTTTCTGCCACCGTTGAGAAGAATATTAATGATATTGCAATGAATAGTTACCTGCATAAAGCATCCA
>NW_026391188.1:0-308 GCF_001194135.2 Octopus bimaculoides | reverse complement strand
GACCAAAGACTTGAGGTATTTCGTGTTGCAAGACAGTGTGTGGGAGAGAAATGTGTTCGCATGGATGATTGTACACTTGCACTAAACGAGGCTGCAAAGAAAGAGGTTTGGAGACGCCACTATGAAAGATTGCTCAATAAAGAGAATGAATATGAGAAAGAGAGTCTGCCGAATGTCAACCCAATAGAGGGACCAGCTATCTGAGTTGACAGTAGTACCAAGGTAGATAAAGCAATTAAGAATATGAAGACAAGGAAGGCCCCCGGTCCATCAGGAATCACTGCAGAGATGCTCAAAATATCTGGCAG
>NW_026391187.1:0-307 GCF_001194135.2 Octopus bimaculoides | reverse complement strand
GTATGGCTACTCAGCGTATTGCAAAACACCGTTTTTAAACTTTGTGCACTTTGCACATTACGAAGATTTGATAGTTCCATCGGAGCGATTTTTGCGTGAGTTTTATTAATGATATCAAGATATTAGAATTGCGTGCTGTGTGTGCGAATGAGTGTGTGTGTACCCAATAAAACATACAGCTGAAGAACTGAATTTTACAACATTCAGTTTTACAGTCAAATTCTAGTAGATGTTGTTGTTGTTGTTGTTGTTGTTGTTTACGACGTCGAGAGTTCCAGTTGATCCGATCAACGGAACAGCCTCCTCG
>NW_026391186.1:0-381 GCF_001194135.2 Octopus bimaculoides | reverse complement strand
TACAAAATACAAAACAGAAAAGACAAAAGTTATTTCTTATTGTTACGTAAACAGCAACAATATCAAGTCTGGTTTTGATAAAGTTTACCAGAACAATGCATTCCTTGCCAATCGATAAATTCCCTTCTTGCAAATGAATTGATTAGTGAAACAGCAATATAGAAAATTTTGTAAACATAGAAATACCAGTTTGGAACTTAACAGAACTGTAGCAATGGTTATTAGGTTTCTATTCCAATTATCTGGTTACTAAGGTTTCGTAGTCAACAACGTAGAACTGTATGTGATGACTGGTATCTAGTATTGCTTTGTATATATATATATATATGTTTATATATATATAAAAACAAATAGTAAATGAGTACATGCATATATACGTAC
>NW_026391185.1:3907-4472 GCF_001194135.2 Octopus bimaculoides | reverse complement strand
ATATATATAAAACATATTTCCTGCTGACATCCTTCTTTCATTCTTACTATCAAACCCTGCTCCCATCAGACCCTATTATTTACCACTGACTACCTTCATCCACTATTTACCTTTAACTGCCACCACCCATTTCCTATTCCTCACTTACTCTCCTGCACCACCCTGCAACCTTTATCTATTCTTCCCAAGCCTTCTGCCACAACTCTCTTCTATACATCTTCTTGGACATCTTACCTTGAAGGTAAACTCTGATACCTCATCATCATCATCTGCATCTTTTTTTCATGCATAACTCCACCTATCACCATATTTGGTTGATAATCTCTTGAAATATCAGGGCAAATTTAGGAAAAATCTTCAAAGAATGTAAATTAAAAAGCATCATACAATCTATCATAAACTTTGGAAACTCCCAAACTTTTATAGTTGAATCTAAATAGTGGTAAATCTCACTCAAGCAGAAAATTCAATGAAAGAGTACGTTTACACTAATAGAAATTCCACAAATAATAATAATAATAATAATAATAATAATAATAATAATAATAATAATAGTAATAATAAA
>NW_026391185.1:0-606 GCF_001194135.2 Octopus bimaculoides | reverse complement strand
CCCACTACACTCTCTGAGTGGTTGGCGTTAGGAAGGGCATCCAGCTGTAGAAACTCTGCCAAATCAGACTGGAGCCTGGTGTTGCCATCCGGTTTCACCAGTCCTCAGTCAAATCGTCCAACCCATGCTAGCATGGAAAGCGGACGTTAAACGATGATGATGATGATGATGATATATATATATATATGTATATATCGTTCAGACTTTTATCTTTTACTGGTTTCATTTATTAGGCAGTGGCTAGGCTGGAGCATCGCCTTAAAGGGTTTGTTAAACAAACTAACCCCACCACTTATTCTTAAGCTTGGTGTTTAATCTAGTGATTATTTTCGCTGAACTACTAAGTTATGGAAATGTTAACAAACCAATACTGATTGTCGAAAGGGAGAGACACAATACAAACAACAGGATTATAGTTTTTATCAACCAAAATACACCCTGTGTGGGGGTTACAACAGAAGACACTTGCACGAGGTACTATTCAGCAGGATTGAACCCAAAAGCATGTAGCTACAAAGTGATTTTAACAACTCAGTCATGCATATATATATATATGTATATATATATATATATACAAACATATATAATATACACACATATAGTTAT
>NW_026391183.1:0-353 GCF_001194135.2 Octopus bimaculoides | reverse complement strand
GCTCTTCCGATCTTATATACACACATAGATACATACATATTTACACATATATTTACACACAAACACACCCACATACGCTTGTGTTTGTGTATATATAAGAAAACACATGCATATATATATTTATATATATATATATGTGTGCATGTATGTATAATACATATATGCATAAACGTGCACATACACATATTTATATTGCCATTCGGTAATTCTTTTCTGTTTAGTGAAAACGTGTTATTTATTGCTATCTTTTTTCGAACATATTAGACATGAAAAGCGTGATAATGTTTATACCGTTAGCCATCTTATGTAGTCATCTACACACACGCGCGCGCACAGACACATACACACACACA
>NW_026391182.1:0-356 GCF_001194135.2 Octopus bimaculoides | reverse complement strand
TCTTCAGACAGAAGGTTATCAAGCTCATGCAGTTACTGACCAAAGATAAAAGTGTTCGGTGCGACTAGATGCCACATGTATACAATAGAGTGGCAGAAACGTGGACTTCCTCATGTACACATCCTACTCTGGCTTACAGACAAAATCCATGCCAGAATGATAGACAAATTCATCAGTGCAGAGATTCCAAATCCTCAGGAAGATCCAGAACTCTTCAATGTGGTCAAGACCCAAATGGTTCATGGTCCATGTGGGGACATCAACTTACATGCTCCATGCATGCAAGATAGAAAGTGTACAAAAGGATTTCCAAAGAAGTTCCTTCAAGAGACACAGACTGGACATGATGGTTATCC
>NW_026391181.1:0-1401 GCF_001194135.2 Octopus bimaculoides | reverse complement strand
CAGTGCATGTGTTTATTACCGGCATAATGCCTCTCCCAAGGTTTAAATGTGAGTTGTTTGTTATTATTGTAAATCTGAAGGCAGTGAACTAGCAGAATCGTTAGCATGCCGGGGGAAATGCTTGGCAGTATTTCATCCGTCTTCTCGCTTTGAGTTCAAATTTTCCCAAGGTTGACTTTGCCTTTTATTCTTTCAGGGTTGACAAAATAAATACCAGTTGAGTACTGGAGTCGATGTAATTGACGATTCCCCCATCCCCTAAATTTCAAGCCTTGTGTCTATAATAGAAAAGTTATTATTGTAAATCTGTATATTTTTGCAGCCTGCTTCTGTAACATTCCCTCATTCACTACCCTTGTGGCAATAACAAAGAAGGCATTATTGAGATCAGTTGTAGCTGTGTGGTAAGAAGTTTGCTTCACAACCACATGGTTCTTAGTTCAATCCCACCGTGTGGCATCTAGGGCAAGTATCTTCTACTATAGACTCAGGCTGACCAAATTTTGTGAGATTATGTAGAGGGAAACTGAAAGAAGCTTGCCATGTATAAATATATGAGTGTGTTTTTGTGCCTGTATTTGTCCCCCACCACTGCTTGACAACTGGTGTTGGTGTGTTTACATCCCTGTAACTTAGTGACTCAGCAAAAAATGAACGATAGAATTAATACCAGACTTTAAAAAAAATATAAGTACTGAGGTTGATTTGTTGAACTAAAATTCTTTAAGGTGGTGCCCCAGCATGGCCACAGTCTAATGACTGAAACAAGTAAAAGATAAAAGATAAAGATTACACCAATGATGATGCAGATAAGAAAATAACAATAATGATGACAATAATGACAGTGAAATCATAAAAAATATATCTTTTGAACAAGCAACACCCATGGAGGCGCGTGGCCTAGTGGTTAGAGTGTCAGCACCATGATCGTAAGATTGTGGTTTCGATTCCTGGATCGGGCGACACATTGTGTTCTTGAGCAAAACACTTCATTTCACGTTACTCCAGTCCACTCAGCTGGCAAAAATGAGTAACGTTGCGATGGACTGGCGTCCCATCCAGCTGGTGAATACATACGCCATGGAAACCGGGAAACCGGGCCCATGAGCCTGGCTAGGCTTTAAAAGGGCGCATCTATCATCTACAAGCAACACCCAATGGATGATTCATTCATTCAAAGGTAAAACAAATGCAATGAGAGAAAATATAGGTGTAACATTTTACTTCCAAAAGTGATGAAGTCTCCAGCCAAGATAATAAGCCACACCATGGGAAAATCCATTTTTTATAAATTCAACAGTCATAGAGACTAGAGGATGTAACATCTGACTCTAGTATGAACCCAAAAATATTTAGCACCTTGGACAAGAGTCTACTGCAATAGCCACATGCTGTCAAAAG
>NW_026391180.1:0-539 GCF_001194135.2 Octopus bimaculoides | reverse complement strand
CGCGGACGCGCGACAGCGCGTTCGGGTCCGCTCTGCTTGAGTAGTACCCCAGTTCTGTTGAGGTACACAGTTAGATTGTAGGTCTGTATGTGAGAGGTTAAGGTTAATGCAGAGCTAAGTCACTTGTCGTGATGTTGAGGCTTCGATGCCGGGCCGGATTCGGCACTGTCACGCTATTAGCTGTCAGAAGTGAAAGTGCTCACTGCTAGTGAAGTATCTGTCTGTCTGCCTGCATGCCTGTTGCTGGTTTGAGTCGATTCTTTGGCTACTGACAGCTAATACCATGACTGGCCGGAGCGAGCTATCTGTCTGTCTGTCTGTCTCTCTCTCTATCTATCTATCACTCGAAAGTTATTGGAACAAATTTGACACCTAAATCCGTCTGTCTGACTGCCTGCTGGTTTGAGTTGATACTTTGGCTTACTTACTTACTGATATCTATCTACTTTCTATCTATCTATCAATCACTCGTCCACCTTATTAGAAAACACAAATTGGATCTTTTTTAAAACGGGGGCCACATTTTTCATTAATGTTTT
>NW_026391179.1:0-401 GCF_001194135.2 Octopus bimaculoides | reverse complement strand
AGATGAATTGTCACCAGCACGTTCATGGTTATTCAAAATCCACAGAGCAACATAAATCTGTAAGAGTTTCTATATATATTATCGTTGCTTCTGAATTACACATTTTATCATATAATTTGCCCAACCCTCTAGGGAGCACATAATAGATTGTTATTGAAATATAATTAGCCTACTATTGAATCGGGTGTTACTTTAACATGTATGGAAAGTTTCATGAAGATTGGTTCGCTAATTTAGGGAGTAAGATGGTACAGACAGACAGAAACCAGAAATTGTCATTTATATATAAGATACATCTGTATAAGATGCATTTATATATAAGATGTATCATTTATATATAAGATGCATACTTACGCACATAGTTGCATATTTTCATGCATACATACATACATACAAACATA
>NW_026391178.1:0-278 GCF_001194135.2 Octopus bimaculoides | reverse complement strand
CTCTCTCTCTCTCTCTCTCTCTCTCTCTCTCTCTTGTTGCTCACATGTGAGCATCGTCCATCTTTCTTTTCCTCACGTGATCATCTTTCTTTTCCGTCAGTCCGTCGTACAGACCACACGTATTCTTCTCAGTATCCTCTTCTATCTTTTCTCCAGTCAAAAACAATATTTCCCCAGCTTTCGCTACTTTACCTCGTCTGGCCTAACGGCCCTCTGTGTTTATTTTTCTTTGGTTTGTTGTATGTCTCCACTGTCCTGTTTTTGTTACCAACTTTGAC
>NW_026391177.1:0-380 GCF_001194135.2 Octopus bimaculoides | reverse complement strand
AAAATAAAACTACTGAATAATAATAATAATAATAAAAATAATAATAATAACTAGCTGGGCCTGTGGCATTTAAAGCATAACTGGGGATCATAGATGCTTCACCTACTATACAAAGTTGTATGCATCTAAGTTCGATAGAGTTTTCTGTAAGTGACACTCGTAACTTAAAGATACTGTGAATAGTTTTGTTATTTATCAATAATGTAGCAGTAATACCTGTCCATGCTGCCATGCTTACAGTAATTCCGTTAGCAGTAAGATGACGTTGTAATATATTGAAAAGATCTGCTTTTCCAGAACCACCCGAGGCGTCTAGATAGAAATATTTTCCATTTTCTAGTTGGCTTCTATCGACTGCAGCAACATCCTCCATTACAGTG
>NW_026391176.1:0-242 GCF_001194135.2 Octopus bimaculoides | reverse complement strand
GAACAGCGTGCGACTGCCGAAGCCGTTTCAATTTCTGCGACGTCCGGAGGTGCTGGCGGACGCGTGGCAGGAAAGGAAGGAAGACGAGAGAGATGTTGAAGTTCATGGGGCCGCAAAGCGTGCAGCACCGTCGGCCTAGCGCACTGTATGCGGGCGGGCGCAGGCTGGGTGAAAAAGTGCGCGGTCGGCAGCAGCAGCAGAGAGATGACAGGAGGCGGCGGCGGAACGAGTGCGGGCCTCGT
>NW_026391175.1:0-335 GCF_001194135.2 Octopus bimaculoides | reverse complement strand
ATTTCCTTTGTCTTTGTAGCAGCTTACAGTGATACTCCTATGCTAGTCATTGGATACAACACCTTCCAGTATAACTTGATTAACTAACTAGGTGGTAATCATGTATCCTACCTCTCCAGATACTTTGAACATATCTGCAACTATCCCTGATGTAACTGCAGCTTTACTTCTCATGTCCTTAATCACATATTTACCATGCTGCTGTCAACTTGAATAGCTGCCCCCGTGCAGGGTCAATTTGAGGTAGAGCCTCTTTATTCCATGCATTCTCCCTGTTCAGTATTCTATCATAATAAGACTTTCATACTACTTTCTTCTCTTTCATATTAATAGCA
>NW_026391174.1:0-322 GCF_001194135.2 Octopus bimaculoides | reverse complement strand
GGAAAGTGAGAAAGTCTTTTACGTTTCGAGCCTACGCTCTTCAGCAGAAATGAATATAAGGAAACAAACAGAGAGAGAATGGAAAGAAACTGACTTGTTTCAGTCATTTGACTGCAGTCACACTAGAGCAATGCGCAGGAGGGTTTTAGTCGAAGAAATCGATCCCAGGACTTTTTCTTTGTAAGCTTACTATTTATTCTATCGTCCCTTTTGCCGAACCGGGGACATAAACACAGCATAGGGGAAACAAACACAGACACACGCACATAAACACATACATACATATGTTATATATATATATATATATATATATATATATATA
>NW_026391173.1:2817-3586 GCF_001194135.2 Octopus bimaculoides | reverse complement strand
CTACTACTACTACTACTACTACTACTACTACTACCATCACTAACCACTAAAACTACTATTACTACCACACCACCACTACTACTACTACTACTACTACTACTACCAACACCGCCAAATCCACAATTACCACTACCACCACCGCCACCACCACCACCACTATTACTCCTACTACCACCTCTACCACCGCCCTCACCTACTACTAGTCTTACTGCTCCTGCTGCTACGACTCTTCTACCACTACTACTACAACCACGACCACCACCACTAATACTACTACAAGTACTGTTGCTGCTGCTTTTGTTATTGTTGCTGTTGCACCACCCACCACAATCATGCAAGGCTGCGGTAAAAACCATCATGAAGACAGGTATGACCATTTCCGTGACCACCACCATCGGATCACTACCACCGCCACCACCAACCATCAGAAAGCAGTCACACAGAACCAGCACCATTGAGGCTGTTACTGCCACCAGGAAATAGCTACCCACTACCACCACCGCCACCACCACCCAACACTACCACTACCACAACCATCACCACCACCACCATTATCAGCAGCTATCACCGCCACCACCACTGCCATCAAGATCACTTCCACATCTACCATCACCAGTACCAACACCACCACGCTCTCGTGACTGGAACCACCAACACCACTACCACCAAAACTACTATACTCATCTCACCAACTACCACCACCTCCACGGCCACCACAACTATCACCACCACTACCACCATCACTACCATCACAACTATCACCACCACT
>NW_026391173.1:1255-2190 GCF_001194135.2 Octopus bimaculoides | reverse complement strand
CCGCCACCACCAACCATCAGAAAGCAGTCACACAGAACCAGCACCATTGAGGCTGTTACTGCCACCAGGAAATAGCTACCCACTACCACCACCGCCATCACCACTGTCACCACCTCCGCCGCCACCACCACCATCAGGAAACAAAACAGCTGTATTATGTACCAATATTCTTTACCAATATCCTTCCCGTGGTCTCTTCCCTACTACCACCACCACACCCACCAACACCACCACT
This sequence comes from Octopus bimaculoides, assembly GCF_001194135.2. Taxonomy (NCBI): domain Eukaryota; kingdom Metazoa; phylum Mollusca; class Cephalopoda; order Octopoda; family Octopodidae; genus Octopus; species Octopus bimaculoides. The sequence continues at coordinate 1,955 of NW_026391173.1, read as the reverse complement.
TCTCTATTACGCCTGACACTGACCACTGACCACAGTCCACCCACAAGCACACACACACTCATGCACACACATTCACACTCACAAGCACACACGCATGCTACTACGACTACCATTCAACAGCGCCGCTGCCACCGCCATCCTACTGCTGCTACTACTACTACTACTACTACTACTATGTCCTGGTTGTTCGGCATTGATGACAATAGCAACCAAATGTCATTGTTTGCAGTACACATTGAATAGTGTACTCCTAGGTGGATTGCTTCATTTCACTTATATTCATTTATTATTCATTATTATAATTAGCAGTGATCGGACTGCGGCCATGCTGTGGCATCATTTTTAACGATTATAGGACAATCACATTTGACCTCTCGCATACATATACTTGGAGACACATACATACATACATACATACGTACGTACATGTAGGTGTGTCGCATGGTTCCGGGTTCAGTCCCACTGCATGATACCTTGGGCAAGTGTCTTCTTCTCTAGCCTCGGGTCGACCAAACCCTTGGGAGTGGATTTGGGAGACGGAAGCTGAAAGAAGCCCGTCGTGTATATATATATATATATATATATATATATTCAATAACAATAAAGGGTAAAATTAATTAATTAATTAATTAATTAATAATCAATAATTTTACCAAGATGTTCAGTATGTTAAAATAACCTTTATCGGTAACCTAATACA
>NW_026391173.1:0-647 GCF_001194135.2 Octopus bimaculoides | reverse complement strand
TTTTATTCTTTTACTTGTTTCAGTCGTTTGACTGTGGCCATGCTGGAGCACCGCCTTTAGTCGAACAAATTACCTCAGGGCTTATTCTTTGTAAGCCTTGTACTTATTCTATCGGTCTCTTTTGCCGAACCATTAAGTTAATGGGACGTAAACAGACCAACATCGGCTGTCAAGCGATGGTGGGGGACAAACACAGACACATAAAATATATACAGAGATACACACACACACAAACATACACACACACGTATATATATATACATATACGATGGACTTCTTTCAGTTTCCATCTGCCAAATCCATTCACAAGGCTTTGGTCGGCCCGAGGATAAAGTAGAAGACACTTGCCCAAGGTGCCACGCAGTGGCACTGAACCCGGAACCATATAATTGGAAAGCAATTTTCTTACTACACAGCCACACCTCCATGTGTGTGTCTTTGTGTGTGTGTGTGTTTGTCCCCAGCCACCGCTTGACAACCGGTGTTGAGGTGTTTATGTCCATATAACTTAGCGGTCCTCGACGAACAGGGACGTGAAACGTTGAGTAAGTTTGTGACGTTCTTTGTAGCTTTATCAAAAGCACGTTACTCTACCTATGGTATTCGAGTACTATTTTCCCACCTTGTTTTGCATTTATGTGCTTACT
>NW_026391172.1:0-237 GCF_001194135.2 Octopus bimaculoides | reverse complement strand
AACCAGCTATCTTGGTTGAAGGAACAATTCTGAAGGTAGCAGACAAGTTTTTCTACCTGGGCAGCACACAAGCACCGGTTACGTTGGACTGGACACCTTATTAGAATGAAGGATAGCAGGATTCCTAAGCATATGCTATATGGAGAACTTGTGAATGGAAGGAGACTCCGGCAGAAATCAAGGTTGTGATTTAAGGACTGTGTCAAGTCCTCATTAAAGGCCTGTGATATGCAGAAC
>NW_026391171.1:0-230 GCF_001194135.2 Octopus bimaculoides | reverse complement strand
ACAGCGATAATGCTTTTCTCAGTATATGAGTCGCTCCATTTAAGACGATTGTTTGCACTTCCTGTAGGGGTGGTAAGCCTGGTATCATATACTACTATAGCCTCGAGCCGACCAAAGGCTTGTAAGTGGATTTCGTAGACGAAAACTGAAAGAAACCCGTCGTATATATGTATATGTATATATATATTTGTGTCCGTGCGTTTGTGTGTCTGTGTTTGCTCCCCCCCCCC
>NW_026391170.1:0-228 GCF_001194135.2 Octopus bimaculoides | reverse complement strand
CTTACGTTCATTCATTCGTTTCTTTCATGTTTCCTACGTACGTACATACGCGCGTACGTTAGTTCGTTCGTTCCTACGTACGTACATGTGTACATTCGTTCGTTAGTTCGTTCATTTGTTTGTTCGTTCCTTCGTTGTTACGAACGTACGGTCGTATTTACGTTCGTTAGTACGTAGGTACTTATATACGTGCGTTCGTTCGTACGTACGTTATCACGTTCGTTCGTT
>NW_026391169.1:0-384 GCF_001194135.2 Octopus bimaculoides | reverse complement strand
GTGTGTGCATCTGTGTGCGTGTGCCTGTCTGTGTATATAAGTTTGTGTGGGCGTGTGTAATTTTGTGTATGTTAGTGTGTTTATGTAGGTGTGTGTAAGTGTGTGAGTGTGTTTATGTATGTGTGCCAATAGTCTAAAATTCTCTGAATAATTTTGGCGCTCTCTCTCTCTCTATATGTGTGTGTGTGTATGAGACTATCTTTTGTGTAGTAGGTATTGATTCATTTATATATTAATATACACTCATTTATACTTGTATAAACATGTTCGTGTATGTATGTGTGCATGCATGCACGAATGTATACGAGTATGAACTTATATGTATATATGCATGTACGTATTATGCAGGTATGTATGTATGTATGTATGTATGTATGTATGTAT
>NW_026391167.1:0-320 GCF_001194135.2 Octopus bimaculoides | reverse complement strand
CTCTCTCTCTCTCTCTCTCTCTCTCCCTTTCTCTTCTCTCTCACTTTCTTTCGTTCATCTCTTATACCATCAAGATTAATCGATTTCAGTGTCCCAGGAGAGTCTCTACCTGGTCACAAAGCCTCCTTGAAATAGCAGCCAAATCTCTAGGAAGTGTCACCCTAGCCCCTTAAATAAATAAATAAATAAAAGATAGTGTCGGATACATTTGATAGCGAAGTATTAGATGTAAGAATAGGTAGAATGGTCACGGCTGGAGTGCGAATGACATCCGATCGGCTCGCTCAGGGTTGATATTAGCCATAAATACAAAAGGAAAA
>NW_026391166.1:0-505 GCF_001194135.2 Octopus bimaculoides | reverse complement strand
TCCGTGCATATTTAGCAGGGTGCACGTGCGTGTATAGATGTTTGTGTGCGCGTGTCTGCATATGTGTATGTGTTTGTGTGTGTGTGTGTCTGTGCGTGTGTCTGTGTGTGTACGTGTCCGGGCGGGTGGATGAACACGCGAATGAAAGTAAGTATGAATACACACACACATATGTATGTATGCATGTATGTTTGTATGTATGTCTGTTGATGTGGGTAAAACATGGTAAAAATCTATATTTCAGCTGATTTATCACATACACACCGTACTCATCTATACATTGTATATACACGTATAAATGCGCACACATACCATGTATATCTACACAATACATAGTTGCAATCTACATAATACACACAGAACATATATATGTGTGTGTGTTTGTGTGTGTACGTATATGTATATACGTACTTATGTAAGTATATATGAGTGTGTGTATATACTCCAGTATTCCACACGTTTTTTTCGGTAGGAACAAAATTCAAACTACCTACCTGCAGGATGC
>NW_026391165.1:0-269 GCF_001194135.2 Octopus bimaculoides | reverse complement strand
GGCGGTGCTCCAGCATGGCCGCAGTCAAATGACTGAAGCAAGTAGAAGAGTATATCATCCTTATTTGATACTCCCGCATACAAAGGAGTAAACCAGATTTTCCCAGAGACTGCTAATACAAATATTTAATCTCCATGACAATAGCAATACACACATGTATATCCAAGATATCGTATCGTTCGTGTCTGTGTGTGTGTGTGTGTAGATATTTAGTGCCAGTGTTTTTGCCCACCCTTCACCTTTCGCAATGATTCCCAGCCTCTTAAGAA
>NW_026391164.1:0-559 GCF_001194135.2 Octopus bimaculoides | reverse complement strand
GAATTAAAATTTATAAATTATACATTATAAATATGAATTTGTATATATATCAATCATGTAAAATCAAGTATATGTCAAATATAATATTCATTTGAATATGTCAAATATAATATGTATTTGAATTTTTCTTGCTATATATCACATTTAAAGACAGACATTAATCTTATATCTCACATTTCTGTATTTGACATATACTTGATTTTACATGATTGATATATATATACTAATTCATATTTATAATGTAACATTTATAAATTTTAATTCTTAATATTACAAAATATAATTTTCATTCTTAATTTTTAATTCTTAATTTTTAATCTTTAATGCTTAATTGTATTGCTTATTTTTAAAGGGATGTAAAATTAGATATATAATATTTTGAAATAGAACCTGAAGATGTTTTGGAATAATTATAAATCTGACGATTGCATATATGTTTTTATATACATATAATAAAGTGTGCTCGATTGAAAAATATATATTGCAAGCAGAAGCGCGCCTCTATGATATCTAGCAGACGAGGTGTCCAGTACTGAGGAGTGGCAGAAATAGCCCGAAA
>NW_026391163.1:0-365 GCF_001194135.2 Octopus bimaculoides | reverse complement strand
ATTTTTCAGCGTGGTGGTATCTCTTAGATACCCTGTATTATAATTTTATACATAAATATATATATATACATGCACACACACACACACACACACACACACACACACACACATACATACAAACATATACACACACATACATATATATATATACATATATACGATGAGCTTCTTTCAGTTTCCGTCTTCCAAATCCACTCACAAGGCCTTGGTCGGCCCGAGGCTATAGTAGAAGACACTTGCCCAAGATGCCACGTAGTGGGACTAAACCCGGGACCATGTGGTTGGAAAGCAAGCTACTTACCACACAGTCACTCCTACATACATACATACATACAAACATACATACATACATACATATATATATA
>NW_026391162.1:0-311 GCF_001194135.2 Octopus bimaculoides | reverse complement strand
TATGTATACGTTTATATAATATATATATGTGGAGGGCTTCCCCTCAGTTTCCGCCTGCCAAATCTACTTACTGTCTCAAATTACCATGTTTTTTTGTTTTTTATTTTTGTATATCTCTGTAACTATGGCAACCAAAAGCCAAACATGGCATTCATTACGTACACACGAAGGAGTGTATACTACATTATATGTATGTATGTATATATGGCCATACTGGGGCAACCGCCTTTATAGCAAGCCTAGTACTTATTCTATCGGTGTCTTTTTGCCGAACCGCTAAGGTATACGGGGGGACGTAAACACACCAGCAT
>NW_026391161.1:0-343 GCF_001194135.2 Octopus bimaculoides | reverse complement strand
AGCACTATTACTGCTTGGTAGGCAAACAAAAGAAGAAAATACCAACTCTGATCGGAAGACTCTACAGCAAGATAGGACTGTTTATGTTTGGTGCGATGAGCACCTATCTGTTGACCGATGTAGCCAAGTACTCAGTGGGAAGGCTACGGCCTCATTTTATAGATGTGTGCAGACCAGACAGATCAACGTATAACTGTTCACAGGGTTATGTGACGACATTCATATGTACGGGCACCGACACAGTCTTACTTAGAGAAAGCAGGTAAGAAACATGTTTGCTGGTCTTTGGATTACTCTTTTTACTCTTTTACTTGTTTCAGTCGTTTGACTGTGGCCATGCTGG
>NW_026391160.1:0-284 GCF_001194135.2 Octopus bimaculoides | reverse complement strand
TATATATATTTATTTATTACTGTATGTGCATATATATATGTGTGTGCATGTATATTTTTACATTTATACACACAAACACACACACACAAACACATACACGCATACGCACGACACAATCAGCCGCACTCTTATCCACAACAGCAACACACCTGGCAGACGCACAGACAGAGTTAGACGAAGCTTTGCAGACAACCTTATTGATCATTAAATCGTATAGACAAGAGGCGGCGGGCAGAGGAAGCTCAAGGTGGCGCAGGACGGCAAGGTGGGGCGGTTGGGGGGGG
>NW_026391159.1:0-236 GCF_001194135.2 Octopus bimaculoides | reverse complement strand
GGTGGTGGTGGTGGTGGAGGTTGTGGTGGGAGACATGATGCGGTCGATGTTAATGCTATCGCTGATAGCAATGAGTGCGGTGCAGTGGAGGCTGTGGTAACGCTACCGTTTTCCAGTCTTGTTACCGTTGCTGTTGTATTCTGAATAGAGGCGATGGTAATGGTGTTGGTGGTAGTGGTGCGATTAATATTATTATCATCATCACCATCATCATCATCATCATCATCATCATCATC
>NW_026391158.1:0-227 GCF_001194135.2 Octopus bimaculoides | reverse complement strand
TACATACATACATACATACATACACATACATACATACATACATTCATACACACACATACACGCGCAACACATGTATAAATGCATACGTATTTGCATTTGTACGTTGTATCGAATGTTCGTATGTGAATGAATATACGTATAATGAGTATGTGTGTGTGTGTGTGTGTGTGTGTATTTATGTATGTATATAGGTATGGCTCTATAAGTATTTACATGTATGAATGCGC
>NW_026391157.1:0-208 GCF_001194135.2 Octopus bimaculoides | reverse complement strand
TTTCTAGGTGCAATCCCATGGTCAGTCATGACCGAAGAGGGTCTCAGCATGTACATAAATGCACATATGATGAGATTGTTTCAGTTTCCGTGAACCAAAATCTTTAGCATGGTCACAACTGTCCGACGAACGGTAACGTGAAACTCCAAGTAACAGTTTATAAAGATTTTTTTCGGCTTTAGTAAAAATACATATATATATGTATGTA
>NW_026391155.1:0-508 GCF_001194135.2 Octopus bimaculoides | reverse complement strand
TTCAATGAATATTCTGCTCTTCTGATCGAACAATTGGAACACTCGTTGTCGAATCCGACGGAGATCCATTTTCATATAAATGCGCGCACACACACACATGTATGCATGTATGTATGAATGAATGCCTGTATGTGTATATGTATGAATGCGTGCACGCATGTACGTATGTACAAACGTATGTATACGTATGCATGTATGTATGCATGTGTATCTGTATGAATGTATGAACGTATACATGCATGTGTATCTGTTTGTATGAATGAATGCATGCATCCATGTCTATATACATGTGTGTATGCATGCATGCATGTATGAATGTATGCATACGTGTTTCTATGTATGTCTCTATGCATGTGTGTACATATATATGCTTGCTTATATGTATGTATGTATGTATGTATGTATATTATATATATGCGCTCGTGCACAAAATTGTTTCTCAAATCAATCGTCTTCCAGGAATATTTTACTGTCCTACATCTGAAACGTTCCATTCTAAACAAACTCC
>NW_026391154.1:0-259 GCF_001194135.2 Octopus bimaculoides | reverse complement strand
TTATTGCTGTGGTCGGAGATGTTGCTACTGTTGTAGTTTTGTAGCAGTTGTTGTAGTTCTTATAGTTGTTGCTGACGTCACACTTGTAGTTGCTGCTGCTGTTATTGGTGTTGTTGTTGTTGTTGTTGTTGTTGTTGTTGTTACTGTTGCTGCTGCTGTTGATGCTGCTGCTACTGCTGTATACTCTATAGTTGCTGCCGCTGTTCTTTTTGCCGCTATTATTATTATTATTATTATTATTATTATTATTATTATTATT
>NW_026391153.1:4646-4759 GCF_001194135.2 Octopus bimaculoides | reverse complement strand
CATAGAATTTATATGTTTCCAATTGTTGTAACATAGAATTTTTTATTCATTCATTATCTACTGATGTCATCAAAAGTTAAATACTAAACTGGCTTTTCTTAGAATATTATATT
>NW_026391153.1:4288-4636 GCF_001194135.2 Octopus bimaculoides | reverse complement strand
TGTCATCAAAAGTTAAATACTAAACTGGCTTTTCTTAGAATATTATATTACTTCTTAACATTCTTTTTGCAAGCAGTCAGCTATTAGAGATATTTTCTTAGTTCACATTGAATTTAATCCATCTTGGATTGCCTTGATAACATTGTGTTAGCATATATTTTCAGATATATTTGACTGGTATTTTATATCATTTTCTGTATCTAAATATACTGGCACTATAGAAACAATCATTGGTAATGTATGGTGTGCTCACCAATTAATGATGTGATTTTCTCCATTCTTATTCTTGTTGTTTTACACTCTGAATTTCTTGAAATTCTTCTAAGCAATATTTGGATTTACTTGTCA
>NW_026391153.1:4128-4278 GCF_001194135.2 Octopus bimaculoides | reverse complement strand
TTTCTTGAAATTCTTCTAAGCAATATTTGGATTTACTTGTCATACATGAAAAATTACCTTGGATGTTCATTCTCCTTGTATTTATTGTTGTTTGTGGTGCTGCAATGGCCCAGTGGTTAGGGCAGCGGACTCGCGGTCATAGGATCGCAG
>NW_026391153.1:0-186 GCF_001194135.2 Octopus bimaculoides | reverse complement strand
TGGAACCCTCGACGTCGTAAGCGACGGAGTGCCAACAACAACATGTTCATGTGTTCAAAGCTTGTAACAACTATTATGTTATGTCACTAGACAAGATACCTAATCTCTACTTGACGAAGTCTGCCTGGCTGACAACAGACTCTGCATTTTACAATAAAAAGGACAGCTAGCTATAAAGACACTTCT
>NW_026391152.1:0-422 GCF_001194135.2 Octopus bimaculoides | reverse complement strand
TATATATATATATATATATATATATATGGTAATGTGTGTGTGTGTGTGTGTATGTGTGTGTGTGTGTGTGTGAGTGTGGACACAGTGTATATGACAGAATGGTTGTGTAATTGTGTGAAAGTGCCTGTACGTATGTGAACAGTGTCTGTGTGCATCTGTTCTACATAATAATCCATTTTACTATAGGCACAAGGCCTGGATTTTCTATCTATCTGGGTGTGCGTGTGTGTGTGTAGACAGTTTGTGAGCATGACCGTGTGTGTGTGTGTCTGTGTGTGTGTGTGTGTGTGTGTGTGCAGGCGCGCAGTTGTGTGTGTGTAAGATAATGTATATAAGAGGCTATTACATGACTGTAAGTCAAGATGTGAGTGTGGCAGGGGTGTAAGCACACCAACATCGGTTATCAAGCAATGATGGGCGGG
>NW_026391151.1:1712-2392 GCF_001194135.2 Octopus bimaculoides | reverse complement strand
TTATGACAAAATATGAACGACAACTTTCTTAAGAAGTTATTCATCTCGTTTTCGATGGACATATGTTTTGAAATATGAGACGAATAAGTATGTAGATGCGGAAAGAAATGTAAAATTAAAATTACTTGGGTAACAAAAATAACAGAAGTGAAAACAATCACAGTAATAGAGACCACAAACTGAATTGATTTAGTAATGTTCCTGACATCATGGACAATGACAGAAACAACATCAGTGGCCCCACTATTTGCTCTTCTGTTGTTGTGATGTTAGGTGGTACTAGAACCGGTTTGGAATGGACTTATATATTGAGTTAGTTCAATTATTTCTGTCAGATAAACTATGTACTATAGACAAGTGTATGTTTTATGGTTGTAGGGAACAGAATTGTTGTATAACTGGCAGGTATTAGTGACATGAAAGTCAATAAAGCATATGTATTATTCATGAGAACTCTCGTGAATGAGAGGAGTGAATTCGTAACGAATCAGAAAGAGATAAACGGTTTAATGCCAGGGGAGCAAACATGTTTAGTATTCTCAGGAGATCTATGATGCCTTGACTAGATACCTATCAGTTAGTCTACCATTTAGACAGTCTTGGTACAATAGATATTCATACTAGGAGAGAGGTCAGTTGATCTCTGTTTCCTTCAGCTCAATATTGGAGAAGTTTTCATG
>NW_026391151.1:1291-1664 GCF_001194135.2 Octopus bimaculoides | reverse complement strand
CTAATGAACAACAACGATAACAACAAGAACAACAGTAACTTCTAACAATATATCAACCTTACATGTATAATAAAACAGCCATCGACACAAAATCTACTATGTTAGTATTCCTTAGAATTTTTAATGGTTAAACATCAGCTGCCAAAGTACAGATCATTAACAATTTTTAATATTACTAACCATTAGTACAGAAAAACTTGCAAGGCGGTTACAGGAGCACAATACTTTCTTTCCTGGTACATAGTCGGATGTACTACAACCATACGTTGACCAATGGGGATTTTGTCCAGGGGACTCATCCCAATAAGCACACTGTGGATTGGTTGCATTCTGAAAAAAAAATCTGATAATCTAAACAAAATACATCGTAATT
>NW_026391151.1:608-1249 GCF_001194135.2 Octopus bimaculoides | reverse complement strand
ATAAACCATCATAACTGACCATGGTCATCAATGATTGCTTATGACTGACACTAGAAATCCCACATCGCTGGCTGTGACCATTTCATCACATTTATAAGACTCTACACCAGATCATAAAAGTGGAAGAAAGCACTGGACTGTTTCGCTTAATAAAATATGAGGTAGCTAGGTGTTCATTGTAGTGATGTATTTCACCACAGGTTTACTGGATTAGAGATGACATGAAGATAAACAACAACAATAACAATGTTCACTGAAATTGCACAGCTGCAACCAGGATAGGTAGTATGCAATCATAGAAAAATAACACCTGGTGATACTAAAATACAAGACAAACAACCTGAAACATCTAGGAATTAAAAAATACTTTCCCCGTCACACACAATACTTAATGTATAATGACACAACAAGTTATAACTCTCACAACAATAATAGCCGCGGTTGGTAACGCAAGCACTAAAGATTACAACCAGCAAGAGGGAGCATTAAAATAAGGGTGTACATACTTCCCTAATCGTCCCATTAAGTTACACACTACAACTAAACTTTTACACACTTTTGTTTAGTATAGTTAAAGCAGAGTACCTTTTAATGTATACACACTAATTTCGGGTACACCGCTAATATAAATAACAGTTTGA
>NW_026391151.1:0-598 GCF_001194135.2 Octopus bimaculoides | reverse complement strand
CACCGATCACTAAACTACTTTTATTACCTACCCAACCTATACTACATCATTTACCTCACCAATGCTACAACAGGACAATTATAAAATTTAAACAAAAAAGCCAACTAAAGCAACATTGCAAAGATGCATCAGACTCGTATACGCATCCACAAAATTCTCCAGATTTATTCATTTTTCATATTACCAGCCTATATATACCCGCTTTTTAAAACTCGTTTCATTAAACACTCTACAAAATTTAGAAAACCCTCATGCAACATAAATATCTACATGCACCATTCTAACTACCACCGAAATCAGAAACTTTTTTGAAACCATTCCTGTCTCTCAGTAAAAAACAATCTTAAACAGCACTAAAACCCATTCTGGTCTCTATGCCTCTAGAGTTGCTCTATAACAATACACGTAGAACTTTTAATTTGATAGCCCATGTACTGCAAGTGTACGTCACTTTACCCAGTCTGTTCGACTTCATAGACTTTTCGTAAGCCTACAAGCGTGACATCTATCATATAAACTAAGTGTTGTACTAATCCGTTCCATCATCTCTGTTTTGATTAGAAACAACAAAGTGCATCAAAGAACAATGATCGATTAA
>NW_026391150.1:355-468 GCF_001194135.2 Octopus bimaculoides | reverse complement strand
AAATTTCTTCGAGCGAGATTGTTGCCGGTGCCCCTGAACTGGCTCTTGTGGGGTTGTTGTGGAATTTTCGAGCGGGATCGTTGCTGGTGCCCCTGGACTGGCTCTTGTGCGGG
>NW_026391150.1:0-122 GCF_001194135.2 Octopus bimaculoides | reverse complement strand
TATTAACCTTGATATTTGATTTAGCTTTATTTTATTGACATAATAATACTGAAATGCAAAATTGGTCCAGGAGGAATTTGGACTCAGAAGACAAAGGAGTGCTCGGTAAATATTGCAAGACA
>NW_026391149.1:0-381 GCF_001194135.2 Octopus bimaculoides | reverse complement strand
CAAACGGCCATTTATAAAATTCCCTTCGCTATGAAATATTTGGAGGGTGTAGTTTTTTTTTATTATATTGTGTTATTAAAATCGGGAGAAGCAGAAAAAGTGCAGGACAATCGGGTAGAAGGGGCCAAAGACAAACTTACGTCCAATTACTACAGGATTCGGAGGTCCAAATACTACAAGATTCGGCGGAGGTTCAAATACTGCAGGATTCAGAGGCTGGGAGTCACACACCATACAAGATTTCTTACAGTTAGTATACATGTAGTTAGGGTCATTTCCACATTCTCCGATGCCGGCCCAATAAGGACACTGTTCATTTTGATCAAGACAATCTGAAATCGACCAGAACAACAGGAATAACAATAATATTGATAACAACAA
>NW_026391148.1:0-329 GCF_001194135.2 Octopus bimaculoides | reverse complement strand
CACACACACACACACACACACACACATATATGCACACATACACATATGCATATATATGTATATATATGTACACACGCACAACCACATATGTAAAGACATACACGTTCCCTTTATGTTTATATACGTGCATATATGTGTGCGTATATAAATGTGTATATATTTGTACACACATATCTTTATACGTGCATAACGCTATGTGCCTGCGTATGTAAATATACGCATGTGCATGTTTATGTATACGTTTATATGTTTTTAGTATATGTGTGTGTGTGTATATATATACACATATATATATATTTATATGTATATATATATATATATATATATAT
>NW_026391147.1:0-444 GCF_001194135.2 Octopus bimaculoides | reverse complement strand
GAACCCTCGACGTCGTAAGCGACGGAGTGCCAACAACAACAACAATAGGTAGATGAGTCGATGATCACTGAGTCATAGAATAATGCTTTTTAATGTATGAGTTTCAATGCTCTATTGCGTTGAAATCCGGGGAGTTACCTGACCATGGACCCAAGATCTCATACTCAGAATTGCTTGGGTATGGCATCCCATCATGCTAGAAGTGCGTACACTGCTTGATCTCCATGAATGGGGACTTTCGTTTGCAGAATAGCATTTCCATATAGTGCTCATAAGTGCACATATGTATGCATATAAATGAAGACTTACTTTTACTTTTCATACATGAGGATATATAAATACATATACAGATAAATGTATATAAAGTATAAGTGTATATACATGTTTTTCCTATTATATATATATATATATACATATGTATATATGTATGTATGTATGTATGTA
>NW_026391146.1:6863-7298 GCF_001194135.2 Octopus bimaculoides | reverse complement strand
TATACATATATATATATATATAAACATATATACATATGCATATATATGTATATATATACATATATATACATGTACATATGTATATATACATATGCATATATATACATTTATATACATATATATATGTATATATATATATACAAATGCATATATATGCATATGCATATATATATACATATATATAACATATATGTAAATGTATATTTTTATATTTTCATATGTATATATATATATATATATATATGTACGTATATACGTATGTATGTATACTTATATATATGCATGTATATGCATATGTATATGTATATATATGCATATATATATGTATATATACATATATATATATATACTATGTAACTAACTAACCGTCTTATTAGCTGTATGACTTACCCCCACCCTACCCTTGTTTATACCCCACCCCCCACTTGCTCTAAT
>NW_026391146.1:5207-5717 GCF_001194135.2 Octopus bimaculoides | reverse complement strand
ATATATATATATATAGCTCTATCCATCTCTCTATGCCTATTTCTTCATATATATCTCTCTTTCCCTCTCTGTCTCTCAATTTAGCTCACACAGACACATATCTACACTCACACCTGCACACACACACACATGCACACACACACATGCACAAACACACACATGCACACACACGCCTACACACATGCGCACTCACAGACACATTCTTCATACGTGTGTGCATGTGTGTTATTGATCTGTTAATTGCTGAGTTTGCTGACAGAGTAACACAAAGTTCTAATGTTCGGTAAGTGCTTTGATACGAAACTGTAGGCCTTTGAGTCACTCATGTAACAATCACAGCTAACAAAAGGTTTCATACGTTAATGTTCAGTCCCCCGCGCATTAGGTTCTCTTTCTTGGATGTCTTTCTCGCGTTTTTAAAGCTATCACTTACTATATCTATGCCAACATACATACATACGTACATACAAACACACACACATATATATATATATATATATACATGCATAT
>NW_026391146.1:3286-4484 GCF_001194135.2 Octopus bimaculoides | reverse complement strand
GTGTGTGTGTGTGTGTGTGTGTGTGTGTGTTTGTGTGTGTGTGTGTGTGTATGTATGTATGTATGTATGTATGTATGTATGTATATGTGTGTTTGTGTATGTATATATATATATAATTTTATATATATGTATATATATATATATATATACTTAGTCTCTGCATGGACCTCAAAGTCACTGGGCTCTTTATGGGTAAGCAAGCAGGCTTCGCAAAGTACTGTTGCTTTCTCTGTCTGTGTGACAGTCGGGCTGTGTCCAAGCACTACAAGCAGAAAGACTGGAGATCTAGGAGCACTTTCATGCCTGCTAAACACAGTGTCCAAGAAAATCCTCTGATGGACATGAACAAGGTTCTTCTTCCTCTTCATATCAAGCTTGATTTAATGAAGAATTTCGTGAATGCCATAGACAAAAAAAGCGCTGCCTTCCAACACGACTGCATTCTATTCCCAGCTGAGTTCTGTTAAGCTCAAGGAGGGTATCTTCGGTGGACTTCAGATCCGAGAGGTGCTGAAGGATAAGGACTTTGAGGAGCTTATTACCTTAAAGGAACTGGGAGCATGGGAAGCATTTAAATCAATCAGTCTGCCATGGCTTCCTTGATATCACGCGGGTACTAGATGACCAAAAGTGTATCGAGAAGTTGTTACAGTCTTATGAAGACATGGGATGCAGAATGTCACTCAAAATTCATTTTCTCCACTCCCACCTCAACTTCTCTCCTCCGAAGCTCGAAGCAATGAGTGATGAGCATGGAGAAAGGTTCCACCGAGATATTACTAAGATGGAGAGCAATGTAATATGCCTTTGTAACAGATGAAAAAAACACATATTTTGAATTTATATGTGGTATAATTAAAATGGGATGTGTGAAAGCAAAAAAAAAACTAGTGGTGATAAAGCAAAACTGCTCAAAAAATTGAATTTACCTCATCAAAATGAATTTAGAAAAGGCACCTATTCACATCCTTGCTTCAGAGCAAAAGAAAATTGTTGTAAACCAGTGTAATTAAAGCAGAAACGCCATTTTTATTCATTTTTTCAAATATATAATAATGTACCAAGGACTTTCTATTTCTTATTCTACCGCATATATATATATATATATATATACGTATACATATATATTTGTACATATATATGTGTGTATATATACATATATATGCGTGTGTGTGTGTATATTTCCATACATATATAT
>NW_026391146.1:1851-3123 GCF_001194135.2 Octopus bimaculoides | reverse complement strand
AACAATAAGAAAATGGAGGAGAATATGCTGTATCCATTGACTTGCAGACAGTGTATTCCATTGAATTAATTTGTTTATTTTGTAACTAAAATGACAAAAACCACAATATACAGATGCTTATGACATACCATGCCATATTAACAATTAAGGTTACAAATATAAAGTACATTTAGCAATTGGAGAATATACAGAAACTTACAGCTGTTTCCGCCTAGCGTTGGCATGCCCCATTCTATCCCTATAGCTCCTGTCTGCTAATTGCTCCGGCACACAGGAGAAAAGAATAAAAGCGGTGAGCTGGGCGAAATGCTTAGCGGTATTGCGTCTGTCTTTACGTTCTGAGTTCAAACTCCACCGAGGTCGACTTTACCTTTCATCCTTTCAGGGTTGATAAATTAAGTAGCAGTTTATGTACTGGAGTCGATCTAATTGACTGATCCCCTCTCCAAAAATTTCGGGCCTTGTGCCTAGAGTAGAAAAGAATATAAGTTACATAATTAAATTGGGTAACGTATTTTCGTTAATTAAATGACATGATTCATTCGCGATACGTAATTTACATATTTAAGTTATATATAAATGTTATGATGCATAGTTTAAAATGAATGATTTAATATTAATATTTAATTTGCATATTATAGTTAGATGACATAATTTACATATTTAAATTGAAGTTATGCAATTCATTATCATTACAATTGCGGTATTAAGATGAGATACATAATTTGCATAATTGTGTTACGCAATTAAGTTGCGTTGCGTAATATAAATAAATCATTTGCTATTCAAATTTCAATGCTGTGTTTTTCGCGAAATTATAATTAATAGCATCATCGTCTACGTCGTTGTCATCATCTTCGTTGTCATCAATTTCATATTGTCATCATCATCACTGTCATCACTATTATCAGTATTATCGACGACTTCGAAGTTGTCGTTACCGTCCTCCTCCTCCTCTTCCTCATCATCATCATCATCATCATCATCATCATCATAATTTTCATCAGCATCATCATCGTCTTTCTTATTATCGTCATCGTAGACGTCATCACCATCATTATTGTCGTCGTCGTCGTCGTCGTCGTCGTCGTCGTCGTAATCATCATCATCGCAATCATCATCGTTGTCATCATCACCACCACTATCATCATCATCACTACAACCACCACCAACATCACCACCATCATCATCATCATCATCATCGTCATCATCATCGTCATCATCCTCATCATCATCATCATCATCGTCATCATCATCGTCATCATCATCATC
>NW_026391146.1:0-646 GCF_001194135.2 Octopus bimaculoides | reverse complement strand
CATCATCATCATCATCATCATCATCATCATCATCATCATCATCATCATCATCATCATCATCATCGTCATCATCATCATCATCATCATCATCATCATCATCATCATCATCATCATCATCATCATCATCATCATCATCGTCGTCGTCATCATCATCATCATCATCATCATCATCATCATCATCATCATCGTCATCATCATCGTTCTGATTTATTTTCCATGTTAAAGAAAACCGCTGCCCTTTCCTCTTCTTAGGCCCTTTAAAACCACAGAGTCAGCCATCACCATCACCTCTTCCATCAATACCACCACCACCACTACCACCGTCACGATCAACATCACCATCAACACTACAACCATCACCACCAACATCGCCACTACTACCACCACTACCACAACGTACCCACTCCTAATGCCGTTATTATTATTATTATTATTATTATTATTATTATTATTATTATTATTATTATTAATATATACAATACAAAAGAATGGAGATTGTAAAAGTTATCGTGTCTGCATCGTTATAACAAGACTCCTGTTCTTATACACGTCTACAATATACTTGTGTGTGAGCGCTTTGTGCATGTGTGAATATATATAGACACACACACACATATACATACATACATACATACATACATATATA
>NW_026391145.1:0-367 GCF_001194135.2 Octopus bimaculoides | reverse complement strand
TATATATATATATATATATATATATATATATATATATGCATGCACAAACATAAATATATGCATATATGTACATACATGTGTGTGTATGTGTCTATATATTTGTCTGTATATATAATGTAAACATTCTAGTTTAGTGTTTATTTTGTATTCTGAATGTTATGTTATATGTGATGTATAAATATATATATATATTTACATATCTATCTATTTACATACATTTACATATCTATCTATCTATCTATCTATCTATCTATCTATCTATGCATACATACATATACATATATATATATATGTATGTGTGTGTGTGTGTTTGTGTCTATATATCTATGTATGTATGTATATATATATATAATATATATATATATAT
>NW_026391144.1:0-211 GCF_001194135.2 Octopus bimaculoides | reverse complement strand
AAAAATATTGCCATTTTGTGTAATTGGAAACTGATTATTATTTTAGGTGTTTTTTGAGGGTTTTTTTTTACTTTTTATTTCTATAAGACTTACAAGAAAGAGGAGAAAGATCCGTACCTATCTTTTACATCATTTGTTTGTTTCAGTCAATGGACTGTGGCCATGCTGGGGCACTACACTGAAGGGTTTTAGTTGAACAAATTGACCCCTG
>NW_026391143.1:0-319 GCF_001194135.2 Octopus bimaculoides | reverse complement strand
GGGGGGGGTGTTGGTAGTAGTGGTGGTGGTCGTGCTGATGTTATTTTTGCTTGCGTTGTTGTTGCTTCTTGTCTTGTTGGTGGTGGTGGTCATCGTTTTGTTGTTGTTGCTGTTGTTGTTATTGGGGATGGTGGTGATGTTGAGGGCGGGGGAGTAGTGTTGCGCTCGTTTGCGTTGGTGTTGTTAGAGTTGTTGTTGTCGTTGTAAGTGGTGGTCGTGGTGGTAGTGGTGGGATTAATGGTGGTGGTGGTGGTAGTGGTGGTACTGAGGTGGTTGTGGTTTGTGTTGTTGTAGTAGTGGCAGAGGGAGTGGGAATGGT
>NW_026391142.1:0-287 GCF_001194135.2 Octopus bimaculoides | reverse complement strand
CAAGCTGACTGGGGCTATAATACTTTCGAGCATGATCATTGCCAGTGCCATCTGACTGGTCCTCATGCCGGTAGCACTTGAAAAGTACCCACTACACTATCGGAATGGTTGGTATTAGGATGAACATGCAGCTGTAGAAACAAGCCGGATTGAAGCCTGGTGCAGCCTTCCAGCTTGCCAGCCCTCAGTCAAACTGTCCAACCCCAAGGGCCCGGGAACAGGGGGTGCAGCGGGTGAACCCGCACCCCCTAGAATTTTCAGGGGGTGCAAGATCAAAATTTGCACCC
>NW_026391141.1:0-694 GCF_001194135.2 Octopus bimaculoides | reverse complement strand
TATATATATATATAATACAAACACATAAATATACATACATTTACGGAAACATTTTTCTCAGCTCCCCTCTCTCTCTTTCTCTCTCTTTACTCTCTCCCTTTTTCTCTCTCTCACCTTCTCTTTATTTTACTGAACACATCAAAACAAAGAGTTGTACGTAAAATCAAAACCACACATATAGAATACATAGAATATAGATTGTTATACAAATAATACTTACCTATCAAAACATATATGGAAAAAGAATAACAAAAACAAAAATACATATATTTGAAATAATTTATTTCTTTAAATATTTATCAATAACACAAAACAAAATGATACCTTAAAACTAATGGTAATAGTAAAAACAAAAAGAAAATTGAGATATTAAAATTTGAAGATTAACCGCAACAGCTTTTAAGATTTTTTTCTATTCAAAATCAGAAACGTAATTGCTATCATATATCTAGTGCGTTCGCTCACAACTCGATATTTCTTCTTTTGGTTAGCTTCTTCTCCAGGTATGAATATTTGTAATTACGGTACGGCACGTGTTTGAATACGTTGTGATCAAAATATTCTTCGCATTAGAATTAAAGAAGGACGTTTGTAATATGAGTTATTTTCGTTACTCCCTCTCTCCTACAGCTTTTAAATAAATAAATAAATAGTCTCCATTTATTTGTGACGTATATATATATATATATATATA
>NW_026391140.1:0-291 GCF_001194135.2 Octopus bimaculoides | reverse complement strand
CATACATACATACATACGTACATAAACACGTATGCATATATATATATATATATACATACGCAGATACGCACGCTCAGACCTCAGAGACAAACACACATATATATGTCTATGCATATATATATGATAACATCACAAGTGAAAATTACGTAATAATAAAATCGAAAAGAATATTTTCGCTTCAATTGTCGTGTTTTCGAGATTTCAGCTACGAAAATCGATCTCCGGTTGGAAATTGTCTCTCAAAATGTTCAAATAAAAAAGTGAATAAAAAAAGAACTTAAGTTTTTTCTA
>NW_026391139.1:0-209 GCF_001194135.2 Octopus bimaculoides | reverse complement strand
TCTAATGTATCTATCTGTCTGTCTAATGTATCTATCTGTCTGTCTAATGTGTCTGTCTGTCTGTCTAATGTATCTGTCTGTCTGTCTAATCTATCTATCTATCTATTTGTCTGTCTGTCTAATCTATCTGTTCATCTGTCGGTCTAATGTATCTATCTATCTGTCTGTCTGAATGTATCTGTCTGTCTGTCTGAATGTATCTGTCTGTC
>NW_026391138.1:3015-4116 GCF_001194135.2 Octopus bimaculoides | reverse complement strand
AGGGGGGACCAGTCAAGCAGCACATCACGCTGTAATTCTTGGGCTGATATATATATATATATATGTATGCATATATATAAATGTATATATATATTTGTATATATATGTGTACATATATATATACACACGTATATACATATATATCCCATGTATATATATATATATATGCATATGTGAGTTTGTGTGTGTATGCATATATACATATATATATATCTGGACATATACATGTATATATATATATATATATATATATATATATATATATATATATATATATATATATATGCATATGAAGTGACTTTAGCAATGTAACTACACGTGGCCTGTTGGCGATTTCTTCTCCTTCTTTGGACTTTTCCCTTCCTCCTTTCCGACGAAGAGCTATGCTCGAAACTTTAAAAACTCTCTCTTTTCACAGAGTGTCAAGCTAATATGCTTCTTGTGCACGTCCTCACGTTTGTTGTTTTCTTCCTGTTTTCATTTTTCTCCGTTTATTTGATTTGACTATTTACTGCATACTCATACGAACCATCCTTGTCCTTCCGACTGCTTTGAAGTACCTGATCCATGGATTTCTTACTCTACCCTTGGACTACGTTACTTTTTAATTCATTCAGAGTACGTCGTTGCTGTAGCTTTAATTGTTATATATATATATATATATATGTAGGCGTGTGAACCTGTTTTGTACGGTAAGTACATTTATTTGGATATACATTTCCCGTGTATTGTGTTGACGAAGGAAGAAAGCTTATTTATGGCATTAATCCAAAAATTGAAACCAATTCACAATTAACATGAGGTCTTTTTAATATTCTTTCACTAGCCCACTTTCAGCCATGTGTATATTTATCTGGATTCTTTTGTAGTTTTTTGAAGATATCGGCACTTCAAACATGCTGGAGATAGCTCGTTGTCACCCTTACTCCCTTAATATACTTATGTATATTATTATTAATTTAATATATACATACATATGTATACAAATTTATATACATATACATATATACATACATACATATACAAATTTATATACATATACATATATACATACATATATATATATATATATATATATATATATATATATATATATATATA
>NW_026391138.1:0-916 GCF_001194135.2 Octopus bimaculoides | reverse complement strand
GCAACGAAATGAAAAAAGACATCGCGGAATTCTGTAGAAAATTACAACTCGCTGAGGAGCTATACGACAAATACAATGAGGACGAATCATTGGTCCGAAATAGAAGTAACTACACCACCTCAAAAGGTAAGAACAAAACTCTTGATCATTTCTGTGAACACATCTCGAATTACCCATATCAACATATGCACAAACAAAAACACAAACCAAGCTTCAGCAAAAAAGAATGGGCTGATCTGAACAAATTAAAAGATGACAAAACAATAACGAACAAAGAGGCTGATAAAGGGAGTGCAGTTGTCTTAATGGACACGGTATTCTATATAACTCTAGTACTATCCATATTGGAAGACACAACGTATTATGAAAAGGCCCAACACTACAGTCAGCAGAAAATAATGAGAGACCTAAAATCCATGTCAAACCTATACAGAGACGGGCTCACCGACAAAGAATATGACTATATAACCAATTTCAAAAGTAAAACCAGTCAATTCTACGGTATTCCCAAAATACACAAAAGTGAGAAAATAAGTAACGCATGCAAAATAGCCGCAGACATAATAATCAAAGTCCCTACTCCTAATGATCTCAAATTGAGACCTATAGTAGCAGGTCCCGCATGCGAAACCCACCACCTCAGTAACTTTTTAGATACTCTCTTAAAACCATTTCTCAAGCATGTCAAAAGCTATATAAGGGACAACCTGGATATGCTCAATCACCTTCCTGAAACAATAAACAAAAACACTTTACTAGTATCCTTCGATGTAGTCAACCTCAATTCCAATTTCCCCCATAACCTAGGAATAGAGGCAATTCAATTCTGGCAAGAGAATTACACCAACGAACTCCCACATCGCATCAAAAAGAATTCGTGATAGAAGGGCTCAAATTTATCTTGGAGAACAACTAC
>NW_026391137.1:0-262 GCF_001194135.2 Octopus bimaculoides | reverse complement strand
TATATATATATATATATAAGCATACATACATACATACAATATGTTTGCACGCATATACAGCATGCGCACACGGATGGACGGATACATACATGTGTGGATGTCAAAGAAGTTTTGAAGTTTGCCTCGTAACAATGATATCCCGAGTTCAATGTTGCTGCAAGGCATCACGGACAATTGTGTTTAATAAAGCCAAGTCCATCAGAAAATATGTGTGCATGTATGTATGTATATGTGTGTATATATATATATATATATATATATA
>NW_026391136.1:0-222 GCF_001194135.2 Octopus bimaculoides | reverse complement strand
ATGTATATATGTATATATGTAGGTAGCTAGGCACCTGCATATGTGTGGTTTCTTTTTCGTGTTTTGGTTAGAAAGTTGATAACAGGGAGCAAAAGTTGGCAGAAAATCCCCAGATATCTCTGTGATACTATCGTAATATGATAATAGCTGACAACACTAGCAATATCAACAACAACAACATATGAAAATGCCAAATTATTTAATAATAATAATATTTCGAAT
>NW_026391135.1:0-386 GCF_001194135.2 Octopus bimaculoides | reverse complement strand
GATTGAATGGGATATTCATTTTGGTGTGTTTAGGATGGCATGAGCTGAAAGGGAGTAAATAATATATACTTTGTATTGTTGTTACTGGATTAGCGGAACAATTACGAGAAAGGAACCGAGGGATAATCAAAAATGTAAAAGAACTAAATGGAACCGGGAAGAATTTAAAGAATTAATATACGCTTATTACTTTGCGTTAAGTAGGCCAACCCAAGAGAAACACACCGCAAACTCCTACAGACACACACACACACACACACATATATATATATATATATAGTATAGATATATATATATGACACATATATATAAGGAAACTAAGACAGTGTTATTGAATCGAGATTTTTATGTAAATTGACCTAAAAGTTGGGAATATATTTGTAAGG
>NW_026391134.1:0-205 GCF_001194135.2 Octopus bimaculoides | reverse complement strand
ATCTATCTATCTATCTATCTATCTATCTATCTATCAATCTATCTATCTCAGCTGCTGTTAGGCTCCGATATTAAGAAAGTTCTCAACGCATACATCTACAGGGGAAAGGCTGTAAGTGTGTTCACACTCACATCAGCGCACTTATACACACACAAGCATTAATACATACATGCATGCTTATGTGTGTGTATGTATATATATATAT
>NW_026391133.1:0-493 GCF_001194135.2 Octopus bimaculoides | reverse complement strand
TGGTTGGGGATATAATACCAGAAAATGAGCAAGTAAATATTTTATTTATTCTGTACTAATTATGTTATAGCAATCAAATTGTTTTATAACTATTCATTTCACATTAAACCCTGATCTGCTTTAAGTACAAACATTAAATAAGAAAAGAAAACAAAGCAAAATACTCGTAATATTGTAACGCCGGTACTGCTTAAATACAGAGGTCCTGATGCATCTATGTAACCCTAACCCTAAAACCAACCCTAATCCTAACCCTAAGACTAAACCCCAACCCTAAACCTAAACCCTAACCTTAACCTTAACTCAAACATGTATGCATTATAAAACATTGTTTCTTAGATGCATTGGGAACTCTGTATTTAAGTAATGCCGTAATGCCTACCTAAATACTAGAACCTAAATTGGTTTGTCATACGGAAGGGGAAAATATATTTCGAATTTTCCTCTTCCTTGCTCTTTTCCTGTAGGAAATGCACTGGCTTTCGTTCATTAA
>NW_026391132.1:0-425 GCF_001194135.2 Octopus bimaculoides | reverse complement strand
TATATATGTATATACATGTGTAAATGAATACATGGGTACATGACAAACATATACACAGCACTGCATGTTGCTGACACATGGGCGTATTTACCACAATTATATTTCCATACAGCGAAATAATAACAACACCGACACCACCACTACCACCGCCAACAACAACAACAACAACAACAACATCAACACCATTTGCGTTTATTTGAGTGTGGATGAGTTCCAATATATACATGCACGCAACTACAGTCACATATATACACGCATGCACACACACACATGCTCACACACTCACGCACACGCACATTATAAAAGTAAACTGAAATATGTGTATGTACACATTCACACAAGCGTACATATATTTATACGTATAGGATTGTATGCCCTGTGTGTGTGTGTGTGTGTGTGTGTGTGTCTGTGTGTGTGTGTGTGTG
>NW_026391131.1:0-553 GCF_001194135.2 Octopus bimaculoides | reverse complement strand
CAATGATGATGACGATGATGGTAATGATGATGATGATGATGTGTGTGTGTGTGTGTGTGAGTCCATTGAACTAAAACCGTATTATTTTGTTCTTATTGCCATCATCATCATCATCATTATCGTCAGCATCACCACCACTAGTGTACCATCAACCATCATTGCCTAGTGCGATTTTTTTTTTTTTTTTTTTTTTTTTTTTTTTTTTGTTACCATACAATGATTTTTGAGTGAGTTTATTTCATTTTAATAAATAAACCATTCAGAAAAATAAAATTTAAAAAAGGAACATATTTAAAAAAAAAAGAGGAAAAAACCAAAGAATTGGTAAATATTGATTGAAATGATTCACTTCAGGTTTGATGTGAATGTCTTTGTTTTTTTTTCTTTTCTTTTTTGCAATTCTTGTTTTTTTGGGGTTTTTTTTTTCATTTGTTTTACCTTTTTTTGGGGAGGCAATTTCTAAATGTTTCATAAATTATTTTGGGATATACGATATGTATGTAATACACACATACATCACATATACCTTGTATCTACATGAATGAAATGAAGT
>NW_026391130.1:0-310 GCF_001194135.2 Octopus bimaculoides | reverse complement strand
TAATAATAATAATAATAATAATAATAATACATATATATATATATTTATATTTATATATATAGGTGGCTTCTTTTAATTTTCACCTACCAAATCTATTGACATGATTGTCCAAATGTTCACGATGTGGAACCGAACCTGGAAACATGTTATCGGGAATCAAACTTCTCACAACGTAGACACGCTTATGTCTATACACACAAGCACACATACGGGTGCAAATATATATCCTGCGTATGCTTCTATAATGATGCGATGCATGTGTGTGCATATGTATGTGTATGTATGAATGCCTGTATATATATATATATAT
>NW_026391129.1:0-230 GCF_001194135.2 Octopus bimaculoides | reverse complement strand
GTATATATATATATATATTCATAAATATATATGTGTGTGTGTGCGTGTGTGTATGCGTACTTACTGATCTATCTGTTTATGTACATATGAGTGAGAGTGTATGTGCTTGCATCCAATAAGCCGCTTATGAGTAAGCAACGAATGTGTGTATACATGTATGTCGATATGTGCGTGTCTACATGCACACGCGTGTTTGTATACAAGTACACATACAAACATATATATATATA
>NW_026391128.1:0-1045 GCF_001194135.2 Octopus bimaculoides | reverse complement strand
TTAAGTCAAACGCTTGTTGTTCAAACATCTGTCTTCGTCTTTTGTTTTTCTATAAATTTCAACTATAATATACCTACATCCATACATATAATATAAATTCATACATACACGCATGCATATCATACCAATTTCTTATATATGTTTATTTTTCAATACATTTGTCTATCCATCTATCCGTCTAAATTTCAATCCATAATCTTAGCAACTCTGGTTGTGAAACAAATAAGGAACCTCAATGGCTATGAATTTTACTACTTAAAGGTTGTTTGTCAAAGAACCTATATACTATTAAAAGCTTCATTTTGTTAAACACTGCTAAACTGCGAAAGGTGTCACAACATACGCACTAACACTGCATTATTATTATAAAAAGGATTATTGTTGTGATTTCCTAACTTTTAAATGTGCAGTTAGCCTCTCACTCAAGGAACATTTAAACTGTTGTCAGAATTGCCGAGAATTGGTTACATCGTTAAACATATCGACGTCAACTAATAAATAATAAAGAAGTGAAATAGAACTAGTGCGTGTGTTTATGGTTAGCATAATGACCTTCCCGAGATACAACAAAAGAAAATTTTAAAATTCTTACATTTTTGATACTGTGAAGAGCCATTCTTGTTCTTCTGAAGAATAATTTCTGGGATTTGAAATTTATTTCGAGTTTATTTATATATTTATAAGTGTCACGTGATTCAAAGATTATCTCTTCTTGTTGCTGCTACTGTTGGTATTTTCGTTGCTGTTGTTTCCTTTTCTTTCTTCTTTTCTGGTGATGATAGTGCTGGTTATGATGCTTGTCGCTGTGGTGTTGCAGTTGCTGCTGGTGAAGGTGGTGAGTTTTTATTGCTACTGCCGAACCGAAGGTATCTTAGTTGGATCAAAAGCCGAAGAGAAATTGTAGAGAATTAAACTGGCAAAAAAGTTTGCAGTGATTCTGAAATGATGTTTGCTCTGTTGGAAAGACAGAAACGTTTTGTTGAGGTGTCTTGGCGAATTCCCATTCTTATAGTATTTAACCAGGATACGAGGCTGAAAATGGTGT
>NW_026391127.1:0-539 GCF_001194135.2 Octopus bimaculoides | reverse complement strand
TCTTTGCATCCTCATTTAATGCAAGCGTACCATCATGCATGCGAACACATATATATATATATAAAATTATACAGGGTATCAAGAGATACCACCACGCTGAAAAAATAGCAGTCAAATCCTGACTCTAAAACCACAATAAATGTCCGCATGGCACAATTAGCGAAGACGAAGACCAAAATAAACCAGTAAAAAATAAAGATAATTCCAAATCCTGGATTTCTGGCTTTGCATAAATAATAATGCTCTGCCTTCATCAGTGGAATATACTCTAGTACATAAATACAAATACATGTATATAAACAGTATACTTACATATACGGACGTATACTTACATATATATGCACGTATGCACACGACTTTTTATTCCCATGCTGACCACTTGATAAGATCAATATTTTAAATATCGATCTTATCCTTATTTATATAAATATAATTTTATCAGTGTATTTACTGCGCTGATATTCTGTCCGGATCACACAAAAGGTTGTTTAGCTATTTAAGCTAGTCGTGTGCATACGTGCATATATATGTATGTATAC
>NW_026391126.1:0-578 GCF_001194135.2 Octopus bimaculoides | reverse complement strand
TGAATGTTCAGGATGAATGGTAGGACGGATAACAGGGCAGACTTCGGTATCCACTTGGATATCCTACCACGACTCTCTACTTGCAAGGCGGAGTACTGCGAAAGGCCAATAACAGCAGCAGTCTTACAGGAAGTGTTGAAGAGCTGCACGAGAGTAAGATGGATGGGTTTGGACGGTCTGCGCTTCCAGATGTATATATCCATGCCAGACTTGTTTGCGCCCTTCTTAGCAGACGTTTTCTGCCACTGGCAGCAGAATAGAACATTTCTTACATTTCTATGTCGAGGGGCTATGAGGTCAGAAACAAGGATGTTTTAGAAAGTTACATGCCCATCATACTGCTTAATGCAGAGTTGGAGATTTTGGCCAATGTATTAGCCAAAAGGTTGGCTCTTGTCGTCGACAAGCTGGTTAGCGAGGCGTATGCGCCATCCTAACAAGACAACCTTCACGTCAAGTGCCACATCAGAGAGAGCGTGGGTAACGAAACGCGCATTAGACTCAGTACAAGGCTTAAGATCTATTGACTATAGGTTATATAATTATCTAAAGAGAGAAATAAATATCCAACTGTAAGT
>NW_026391125.1:0-243 GCF_001194135.2 Octopus bimaculoides | reverse complement strand
TATATATACCATATTAGATTTCTTCCAGGTGACTAACGACACACGTTCTGCGTCCGATTACTATTTGCGAGGGGAGGTCAGCGCTCCCATCCCTAGCCTTACGTGATACATACAGACTCGAGTTTCTGGGTGGTTAGCCGTCTTAGCGTGTGTTAATCACCAGCTAGTGATAAATTCTTTATTATGATCATAAGATCTAACATAGAGGGGACAGCACAGGATGTTACAAACATATAATGTTCA
>NW_026391123.1:0-409 GCF_001194135.2 Octopus bimaculoides | reverse complement strand
TGGAGCACTAGGTTTTGTTAGTAAATGCTTAAAGGAGAATCTGAATAAACGGGTTTTCAGAAAGAGAAATTGACCGACTGATTCGTACATTACAACTCCAATCTGTGAGTGGAACAGTAAAAATATGCAAGACTTTTCTCAAGTTACAAATGTGAATTTGTCTGTGTTAACTACATCCCAAAGATGGAACCTTGTATCTTTGTTGGAAACCGGCTCAGTGGAAGGTTTATAATGATTAAAAAATAGAAGAGAGAAACATGATGGTAGGCTCTTGTAGTCTGAGAAAGATGGTTCTGCAATTTCTTGCCAAACATCCTGCACAAATGACTTGTTTACGGGGATCAAATGTTTGTGCTGTATATTACTCTCTTTACTCTTTTACTTGTTTCAGTCATTTGACTGCGGCCAT
>NW_026391122.1:0-253 GCF_001194135.2 Octopus bimaculoides | reverse complement strand
TGTATGTATGTATGTGTCTATGTATGCATGCTTGTATGCATGTACGTGTGTATTTATGTGTGTGTGTATATATGTTTGTATGTATGTGTATGCATGTATGTTAGTATTTATGTGTATATGTATATGTGTATGTATATATATATATGTATATATGCATGTATGCATGTATGTATGCATGCATATATGCATATGTATATATACAATGTATATATGCATGCCTGTAAATATTCACATATATATATATATATATATA
>NW_026391121.1:0-684 GCF_001194135.2 Octopus bimaculoides | reverse complement strand
ATGATCGCGAGTCCGCTGCCCTAACCACTGGGCCATTGTGCCTCCACTATCAAACCATTAAATATTTATAATCTAACTATTTCGCGCCTGTTATTAATAATCGTCCGTCGTTATTAGAAAGACTAGCGACAGGTCGTAAAATGGAGATTGTTTAAAAAGTATAAAATAAGACGAAGAAAAGAGGGAAACTAACGGAAAAAGTTACAGAGGAGTTGGAGGAGGAGGAGAACGAAACGGGAGGAGGAGTAAGTGTTAAAGTTCGTGGTGAAACAGTTTGGAGGTATATTAATGGTGAGTTGAAAAAGTAACCATTTATTGGTATTCAACCTAACGGAATGTAATTTTTTGTTTATAACAAATAAAAGGGTAAAGGAATATTAATTTATTAATAAATTAATAATTATTAATTTTTACCAAGCACTTCGGTATGTAAACACCATTATCGGTAAAGAACTTATTTAAAAGTTATTATAAATTTATAAACATAATTAAGGGATCAGCAACAGTTGCTTCACCACATACCGAAGTTCAGAAATAGCAGCTAAAGTCGTTGGAGCCTTTCACTTTGCGAACTCCGACGGCACAGCGAAAGCGAGAACGTGACACGTCGCCGCTATCTGTTGGAGTTTTAGCACATCAGCTGCTATTTCTGAACTTCGGTATGTGGTGAAGCAACTGTTGCTG
>NW_026391120.1:0-659 GCF_001194135.2 Octopus bimaculoides | reverse complement strand
AGTTTAGCATTCTGCCTTATTATTATTATCTTTTATTTTCCTATATATATGTGAGTGTGTGTGTATGTATGTGCATGTCTGGTTATCAAGGTTAAATATTAGCTTGGAAACAAGTGGTGGTTGGTGACTGGAAGGACATACAGCTGTAGAAAATCTGCTTCCATGAATTATGGATGACACATGCTGACTTGGAAAATGGATTTTAAAATGATGATGATGAAAGCAAAATATCAGAAAATCAGTGGATTGCAAACCATGTTCAAAGATTCTTTGCTCAAAGAGATTTCCAAGCACTTAAATGCATTTAGCTACATATGTGGTCATATATGCACATACATTTATAAGCACACCCACACATATAGCATAATTGTTTTCTATACTTTTCAATTTATGAATTGTTAGAGAAATGTGAGATTATTTGATTACATATATTCCTGGAATAAATAGTCCTCCTCCTCCTCCTCTCATTATTATCATCATTATAATCATCAATTTTAGCATCCACTCTACTATGCTGGCATTGGTTGAAGTATATAATTAATATTAATATGCAAATAATTAATTAATTACGCAGGATTTTGCCAATATATCAAATTAGGATCTGTTAATCAAAAGAATTAGGACAAAGAAAATGATGAGAGAGAGAGAGAGAGAGAGAG
>NW_026391119.1:0-217 GCF_001194135.2 Octopus bimaculoides | reverse complement strand
GCCACTGGCACGAGGGCCAGTCAGGCGGTACTGGCAACGGCGACACTCAAAATGGTGTTTCTTTACGTACCACCTGCACAAGAGCCAGTCCAGCGGTACTGGCAACGAACTCGCTCGGATGTCTTTTCATGTGCCACTAGCACAAGTGCCAGGAAGGTGACATTGGTGACGATCACACTGGTGCTATTTAAGTGCCACTGGCAATATATATATATAT
>NW_026391117.1:0-460 GCF_001194135.2 Octopus bimaculoides | reverse complement strand
GATACCATTTAAATCTAATTTGAGGATCCACAGGGGTTTATGGGGGTGGGACTTGCATAATTGGACAAGATATTTGCAGAACACAAATTCATAAAAATTTTCAACACCAAAAAAATTTTTTTTAATTATCAAACTTTACGTGATGTCATTCAACCCATAATTAATAACAGGCAGTGTGCATATACGCAAGTTTTAAAAACATTTTGAAATTAGGGTGAATGATGGTGGTCTTGGTACTAGTGGAGGGGGGGGGAGAGACACCCCATACAAAGTCACCATCATCAATTAACCCCCATGAGCAGCACTTCAAATCAATCTCCAATGCTTCTTCATGCCTGTCTACTCGTTCACTCTCACTCCTTGTACATAACCACACATGTGTGTGTGTATATATATATCTATATACATATATATATATATACACACACATATATATGAGTTTTTTTCAGTTTCCATCTAG
>NW_026391116.1:0-215 GCF_001194135.2 Octopus bimaculoides | reverse complement strand
TGTATATGGTTGTATATTTATACATACAATCATATCTATTTATTGGTCTAAATATCAATCTATTTATCTAGGAAGCTAGCTACCTACATATCGAGATATCCAAGTAAGTATGTATGAATATATGTGGTTATGTCTGTGCGTGTGTTTGTCTGTGTATATCTGCGTATATGTTTTTGATACGTGTGATTCGCCCCCTCTCTATCACTCTCCTTGTG
>NW_026391115.1:0-331 GCF_001194135.2 Octopus bimaculoides | reverse complement strand
TCACACATTTGTCTCCAATTTGCTGTTTTTACAAATGAAACTTATTAACTCAAGAGCAAAAACTCTCTCTCAAACACAAATCTATTTAAGAAATCAATTGTAATTGATTTTGTTCCTTTGTGTAATTTTGTAAAATTCCAAAGTTAAAGGTATCTGCAATATTTAGACTGAGATCTTTCACTAAATTGTATGCATTAGTTAATGAACAGACAGTGAGTGAATGTATGTGTTATGGCTAGCTTTGGACAAGTAATCCCTTGACCACTAGTCAAATGATACTGTCATATTTATCAAACTTGCAAATGCAAATGTATACAAATAGTTGATGTAT
>NW_026391114.1:994-2329 GCF_001194135.2 Octopus bimaculoides | reverse complement strand
GTGTGTGTGTGTGTGTAGTTAAATAAGCTTTAGGTAAAGACCTTGTGGGTGTAATGATGTGTGGAAACAATTGTAGTGATTTTATTATATGAAAAGCAATTATAATTAAGAATTGAAATGTTTAAACACCTTCAGAAATTTGTGACGGCATTTCATTGTAAAATTCCCATTAAAATTTAATAATTCTAATTCAGAAGTAATTATATAATACATTTAATCACATGTAGAATTGCCAATACTGTACAATTGGGCAGAACAAATAATGGACTGCTTTAAAATCATACTTAATATTCCTATCTTTTAAGTCGCAAATGCATTTACTAAGATTTGTAGAATTACTTTTCCTTCTATACTTAAACGAATGAAAATGATTATGAAATCTAAATTTCCAAATTGTAGAAGATGAACCTAAGTAATTAAACTAATGATCCTCTTATTACCTTACATTGATACACTATATTTTGCCTTAAACACTAATTTTCTAAACGACAGACAATTTTTCATATATTAGATATTAAGCACAATTTTTCTAAAAAAAGTTTACAATATTTAATAAATAGATAACTAATTATCATCACATAGAGTCTCTGTTTCATGTCTTTAGTTTATATTCTTTCGTTATCCACTGATGTCACCAACAGTTGAATACAAAAATAGCTTTTCTTAGATTATACTTCTTAACTTTGTTTTTGTATGCGTTCACGTACTGGAAATATTTCCTTGGTCGACTCCAAATTTAACTGATTTTGGACCACCTTGAAAACCTTGGGTTAACATGTATTTTCAGATATATTAATCTGAATTATATTTTCTCTATCTAAATGTGTTGATACAACAGAAACAATTATCAGCTTTATATGGTGAATTCTACATTTAACCTTTTCGTTACTGTATTTATTTTGAGATGCTCTGTGTTTCTTTCAATTAATTTTAAATATAACAAAGAATTTAGTAAAATAACTTAGTTATCATTCAGCTAGTGTTAGGAACATAAATTGTGACTAAGGTTTGGTGGAAGATTTTAATTCAGAACTTCTGAAAACAAGACATTTGTACTACAGAGAGCCAGAGGTGGTTTTAACCAGGTTGGCATCAAAAGGGTTAAGAATTGTTTCTCTATTATATATTTTGACCCATTTGTTAACATATTTCTGTTGAGGTGCTCTGTGTTTCTTTCAATTAATTTTAAATATAACAAAGAATTTAGTAAAATAACTTAGTTATCATTCAGCTAGTGTTAGGAACATAAATTGTGACTGAGGTTTGGTGGAAGATTTTAATTCAGAACTTATGAAAACAAGACATTTGTACTCAGAGCCAGAGCCGGTTTCAGCC